>NC_083112.1:24735344-24987844 GCF_949774975.1 Lagenorhynchus albirostris | reverse complement strand
GAAAAACTGGTCAGTACACGCAAGACATAACCACTTGCATCTCAGTTATACAAATTTGCATTTCTAGGGAAAAGAATCATGTGCAGGGCTTCTCTGGTGGCGCAGTGGTTAAGGATCCGCCTGCCAATCCAGGGAACAAGGGTTTGAGCCTTGTTCCGGGAAGATCCCACATGCCGAGGAGCAACTAAACCCCAGTGCCACAACTACTTAGCCTGCGCTCTAAAGCCTGCGAGCCACATCTACTGAAGCCCACGCGCCTATAGCCTGTGCTAGGCAACAAGAGAAGCCACCGCAATGAGAAGTCCGCGCACTGCAACGAAGAGTAGCCCCCGCTCGCCGCAACTAAAGAAAGCCTGCCCCGCAGCCATGAAGACCCAACGCAGCCAAAAATAAATAAATTAATTAAGTAATTTTTATAAAAAGGGCAATCTCAGTAAAAGAATCATGTACATTGTTAGCAGTTTTCTACAACATAAAAGAGTTGTAAAATAGCTCAAAGACAATGAAAAAACACAATTCAACAGGAGGTCTTATAATCTCTTTGCCTATTTCAGCGTCTCCCAATTTTTCTTAACAATACTAATTCCTCTGCCTGGAGTGCAATTCATTGAAATTATCTTCATCAAATCAGTATTTACTGAATATCTACCATGTGCCAAGCGCTCTGCTAAGTGCTAGGGGTTCAGTGGTGAGGAAAACAGACTCCATTCCAGCTGTCAGTGTCTTTGATAGATCAGCTCATCCACCTATCATAGTCCTTCATTTAAGCTCTCATATAATCTCAATTACAATTCTTGTAATATTGCTGAATCTTTCCTTGTATTATACTTAGCAATTTATTATTCACACTTCATTTTACAGTTCTGGGGAGCAAGATACAAGTCCCCAATTCTGAATCTTTTTGGCAGAAGATGATATATTACTTTCCTATTCCTGAGGAGGTGAAAACAACTATAGCTCAATTTAGCAAATATGTTTTTGACTCTGTACTATACATAAGATATTATGCTATGTGCTACAGGAAGATGATTAATTCAGCAAAGATATTTTTGAGCAACAACTGTAAAACACAGGGAATGCACAGTTAAATAAGACATGGTGTCTGATCCAGAGGGACTTCAGTCTAATGGAGGAAATAGACGAGTAAGTTAGTGACTTCAACACAGTACGATGAGCACTATATTAGAGGTGAGTAGTGAGTGTTTCGAGAGTGTAGAGGAGAGGCAGCCATATCAGGGTCAGGGACAGGGATGGCTTCTGGGAGAAGCTCACCCTTAATCTGAATTCCGAAGGACAAGTAGAAGTGAGCTAGGCACAGATAGGAAGGGCATCGCAGATACACACTGAGAATCTGGGAAATTTCAAGAGATAGGCAGGAACTAGATCATAAAGGGCTTCACATTCTCAGGTAAAGAGGCTCAGCTTTCTCCTGGAAGCCATGGAAGAAATTTAAGCAATAAGCATCATTAGGGACTTCCCTCGTGGGCCAGTGGGTAAGACTCTGAGCTCCCAATGCAGGGGGCCTGGGTTCTATCCCTGGTCTGAGAACTAGCTCCCACGTGCATGCCACAACTAAGATTGCACTTGCCACAAATAAGAAGTCCACATGCTGCAACGAAACAGGCCACAACAAAGACCCCAAGTGCCGCAACTAAGACCCGGAGCAGCCAAAATAAATAAATTAATTAATACTTTGTAAAAAGCATCGTTAGATTTGTATTTTACAAAGATCATGTAGTAGGCTGAATGTGTGTAACACTCTAATCACCGGGATCTGTCTATGTTACCTTATATGGCAAAAAGAGATTTTGCAGATGTGATTAAATATATTAAGATGGGGAGATGATCCTGCATTATCTTCCTGGGCCCAGTGTGATCACAAGGGTCCTTATAAGAGAGAAGCAGTAGAGTTAGAGTCAGAGAGAAGATGTGAAGAGGAAGGAGAGGTCAGTGAGTAGAGGAGATGCTTTGCTGTTGGTTTTGAAGATGGAAGAAAGAGCCATGAGCCCAGAAATGCAGGTGGCCTGGAGAAGCTGGTAAAAGCAAGGAAATAAATTCTCTCCTAGAGCCTCCAAAAGAAACATGGTCCTGCAGACACATTTCTGACTTCTGACGTCCAGAACTGTGAGATAATAAATCTGTGTTGCTTTAAGACATAATTTGTGGCAATTTGTTACAGCACTGATAGAAAATTAATGCAGATTCCCATTAATACAGATTTTTCCCTTGGAAATTAATGCAAAAAATAAACTGAATGAGGCTGGCTAAGGATCTATGGAAACTCATTAGTATGCTATGAAAAGCAGTTTAGCATAGTAGCTACAGGCATGAACTTTGGTGAGATGGCCCTTACTTAGTTTCATAATTGGGTATAAATTTACTTTTTTTAAGCTTCAGTTCTCATTTGTAAAAGGGGGATAACAGTATTTTTCTCATGGTGTTTTCATGAGGATTAAATAAGAAATAGCAAATTATACATAGTGTCTGGTACAGGGTATGTGCTCAATAGCAGTTATTATTATTATTTTTTTTTTTTTTTTTTTTTTTGCGGTACGCGGGCCTCTCCCTGTTGTGGCCTCTCCCATTGCGGAGCACAGGCTCCGGACGCACAGGCTCAGCGGCCATGGCTCATGGGCCCAGCCGCTCCGCGGCACGTGGGATCTTCCCGGACTGGGGCACGAACCCGTGTCCCCTGAATCGGCAGGCGGACCCTCAACCACCGCGCCACCAGGGAAGCCCCCCAATAACAGTTATTATTAAATGATTACTGTAATTGAGAAGGGAGAATAAGGAGAGAGAAGTAAAGTCTCCAAAGAAGGTAGAAATGTATTCCCTCCTAAGCACTGTTGGAGGAATTAATTCTGCGAAGGCCAGAAGGCACTGTTGTTTTTGTTTTTTGTTTTAATATTTATTTATTTATTTTTGGCTGCGTTGGGTCTTAGTTGCAGTACGCGGGATCTTTCGCTGAGGTGAGCAGGCTTCTCTCTAGTTGTGGCACACGGGCTTCTCTCTAGTTGTGGCGTGCAGGCTCCAGAGCACACAGGCTCAGTAGTTGCAGTGTGCAGGCTCTCTAGTTGTGTTGCGTGGGCTCAGTAGTTGCAGCCCGCGGGCTTACTTGCCCCACTGCCTGTGGGATCTTAGCTCCCAGACCAGGGATTGAACCCGTGTCCCCTGCACTGGAAGGTGGATTCTTAACCACTGGACCACCAGGGAAGTCCAGAAGGCACTGTTTTTGCTGAGAGGGGAAGAAAGAAGAAAAGTGATGGGTGACGAAGGGCATTCCACAAATGGGGGTTGAATGAGTGAACAGTTAAGGAGAAAATAGTGTGATCCCCTGCATCTTGAAGAGTGAAAGCCTCTTATTAAGGAATCAGCAAATGTTTGTGGAAGAAAAGATAGGAGATTGTCATTAGAACATGAATTGTCCCTCAAAGAATCTGACTGAAGTCACTAGCATTAGAAATGATAGATGTACACAGAACAACCCTATGAGAGCAACAGCCCTTGGGCTCATGCTGGAGGCAGGATGCTGGAACCTCAGTGCAATGGCAAAAAGGCTTCTCTCAGTGTCACCCTGCCAGGCTACTAATCCCAGAAGCTGGCATCTCATCTTCAATAACAGGGAGTTATGCCTGTTGAAACAAGTTTCCTTGGAGTTAAAAGGATATTGGCAAATCTCTTCTCATTTAAAAATAATTTAAGGGACTTCCCTGGTGGTCCAGTGCTTAAGACTCTGCACTTCCACTGCACGGGGCACAGGTTCGATCCCTGGTCAGGGAACTGAGATGCCGCATACTGTGCGGTGTGGTAAAATGAAATGAAATGAAATAAAATAAAATATAAGCAATCTAGTAGATTGCTAGAATTTATGATTTAAGAGGAGGGGCAGGTCTTGCTGATTCTAAATTTGGCCATGGGAGTGGGTAGCTAAAATAGTGTAGAAGGTGAAGGTCTTTGTAGATGAAACCAAGGAACTGTAAGGCTAGGGATGTTTTAAAAAATGGATTGTATTTTTTAGAGCAGTTTTAGGTTCACAGAAAAATTAAGCTGAAGGTACAGAGATTTCCCCTATGGAAACCCCCTGTCCCCACATATGCATAGCCTCTTCCATTGTCAATATCTCCCACCAGAGCAATACATTTGCTACAACTGATGAACCTACATTGACACCTCATTATCACCCACAGTCCATAGTTTACATTAGGGTTCACTCTTGGTGCTGTATACCCTATAGGTTTTGACAAGTGTATAATGATGTGTAGCCACCACTATAGTATCATACAGAATACTGTCATTGCCCTAAAAACCCTCTGTGCTTCACCTAGTCATCCCTTCCTCCCCCTAACCCTTGGCAATCACTGATCTTTTTACTGTCTCCATAGTTTTGTCTTTCCTAGAAAGTCATATAGTTGGAATCATACAGTATGCAGCCTTTTCAGATTGGCTTCTTTCACTTAGTAATATACATTTAAGATTCTTTGATGTCCTTTCATGGCTTGATAGCTCATTTCTTTTTAGTACGAAATAATATTCCATTGTCTAAATGCACCACAGTTTATTTATCCAAGGCTAGGGTTTTAAATCATACATATAGTTACTGGAATCATAGCAGATGGACGCTAGGAGTGAAGTTGAAATGACAACTATTGTCACTTGGCAAATGAACAAATGAAGGGTAGTGACCAAGAGGAAAAGGAGAAGAGAACAACAAAGCTGGTGAGTATAGACTCAAGTATCCTGTCCTTAAATGAAGGTGAAGTATTATGATTTGGGGGAGGGCAGTGGGATGGGGAAAAAAGTGCTGATTTTTTCCTCACGAACTCCTACGGTATATAAGCAGAGGAAGATGCAAAACGAGAGACAATGTCCCTGATGAAGGGCTGGATATCAATGAAGGTAGGGAGGAAGAGAATGCTCAGTGAAAGGGTTGAGGATAAAGCTGAACAGCAAGGTGTGGCATAGAAAGGAGCAGTAGGAGGATGAGTTTGGAAAGAAAGCAGAGAGACAGACAAACAAGAATACAACAGAAGTGAGAGGACTGGAGGGCGTGAATCTGTTGATAGTTTTGAGGGAACTCTTGGGTAGTCTTTGAATGGTGCTAATTCTAGGTCACTTTCACTATCTGTGGTCCTATCTGCAATTTGCGGCTTTTGCCTAGGGTTCCAAATTGAATCTTGGTGGTGACGGTTTTTTTGTTTATGTGCCTTATCTAAATTCAACCTCAAGAGGAATGGTGGCATGTTTAAGCCTGGATTTTGATGAAATGCCTTGAAACAGTGGTTCTCAACTCTGGTTGCACATTACAGCCATCTGGGAAGATCTGAAATGCCCCACCTCCACCCCACCCCAATTGAGTCAGAATTTATGGAGGTAGGACTCAGGCATCAGTAGATTTTTAAGCTCCTTAGATGATACAAAAGTGCAGACAAGGTTGAGAACCACTGTTTTCGAACAATTTACAATTTATAAAACATAAAACACACTAAAACTAAAGGCATAAAAGAAGGACAAAGTGCTACGTAAATACAGAGAAGAGAGAGATTAGATCTACTGGGAAGACTTGGGAAGATCTTATGAAAGTCATGCCATTTGAGATGAAGAACTTACGAAGATAAAGATTAGGGTATTGGGAGAACAATCTCATAAACTATCAGGTTGAGCGAAAGTATGGAGCTTAGAAAATACTGGACCTGATGTGCCCACTGGTTCCGCTGCTATATAAGGTAATTGTGGGAGCAAAGTGAAAGAAAAATCTGAGAATAGACTGAGTTCTAGACAATGGGTGGTCACTGAAAGTTTTTATACACTGAGTCTAGATAGAAAAGACAAATCTAGAGCAATGTGCAAAATGAAATGGAGGGGAGAGAGCCTGAAAGTAGAGTTATGAGGTTACTGGGTTTTGCAATTATGAGGTTTTTGCAGTATTTAATGTTAAGCTGGAGTGGGAATGGAAGACAAGGAGGAAAGGGAGAAACGTGACAGACCTAGAATTTAAAGGACTAGGCAACTTGAATGTGGAGGATACTAAAGGGGAGTCAAAACTGATCAGAAAATTTTAACTACAGAAGTGGTGTCATTAACAATAATAGAGAAGTTGTTACTTAGTCCAAGTTCATACTGCTTGCCACATGACAGACCAATAAATCAGAGACCAGATGTTGGGGCAAGGAATAGTGACTTTATTTGGAAAGCTGGCAGACTGAGAAGATGGTGGACTCGTGTCCCAAAGAACCATCATGCCTGAGTTAGAATTCAGGCTTCTTTTATACATAAAGGGGAGGGAGTAAAGTCAAACATTTCCTCCTTCCCATCAGCCTCCAGAGGGGATGTGTTAATTTCTTCCTCCCTGCAGTCATTCACAGGTGGGCCTAGTTAGGATGCTTCCTGTGAGCTAAACAAAGGTATTTTAGCATAATGCTCATTACCTGGGAGGCAGGGCTCCCAGAGATGGGCTATTATGTATAATTTAAGCTAATAGGCAACATCCCTTTAGTGAATAACTTGCAATAGAATACAAAGGTTCTTTCCTGTTACAAAGTCAGGACTTGAGCTGGCTTGATGGAAAGATGATAAGTTTTATTTTATTTTATTTTATTTTTTGTTTTTATTTTTAAAATAAATTTATTTATGTTTGGCTGAGTTGGCTCTTCATTGCTGCGCTTGGGCTTTCTCTAGTTGCAGTGAGCAGGGGCTACTATTTGTTGCCGTGTGCGGGCTTCTCATTACAGTGGCTTCTCTTGTTGCAGAGCACAGGCTCTAGGCACGCAGGCTTCTGTAGTTGTGGCATGTGGGCCCAGTAGTTGTGGCTGGCGGGCTCTAGAGTGCAGGCTCAGTAGTTGTAGCGCAGGGCTTAGTTGCTCCGTGGCATGTGGGATCTTCCTGGACCAGGGCTCGAACCCGTGTCCCCTGCACTGGGAGGCAGATTCTTAACCACTGTGCCACCAGGGAAGCCTCAATAAGTTTTATTTTTACTGTTCAAGTAGAAAATGTTTATGAGACATCCAGGTGGAGATATTTAACAAACAAGTGGGCATGAAGGCTAAGAGATCAAGAGGGTTTGAAACTGGAGACAGATTTGTAATCTGCTTGGTGTTAATAATGGAGGCTATGGGGGCAGGAGAATTATTAATTTCATCTTGCTGCTGAGCAGCAGGTGCTTGATGAACAGGTTTTATTGCTGCTGTTGAAAGACAACCAACATTTAGAAAGAGAAGGGGCTTCCCTGCTGGCACAGTGGTTAAGAATCCGCCTCCCAATGCAGGGGACACGGGTTCGAGCCCTGGTCCGGGAAGATCCCAAATGCAGCGGAGCAACTAAGCCCATGGGCCACAACTACTGAGCCTGCGCTCTAGAGCCTGCGAGCCACAACTACTGAGCCCGTGTGCCACAACTATTGAAGCCCATGCACCTAGAGGCCGTGCTCCACAACAAGACAAGCCACCACAATGAGAAGTCCATGCACCACAACGAAGAGTAGCTCCCGCTCGCCACAACTAGAGAAAGCCTGTGTGCAGCAACGAGGACCCAACACAGCCAAAACTAAATAAATAAAATAAATTAATTTAAAAAAATAAAGAAAGAGGAGGAGATGATGGAGGACCCAGAGAATGACTAGGAGGAGAGACAGGCAGAAACCCAGGATTCTGCTGGGGTGGTGACTGAAGGCAGAAAAAGTCAAGGACGGTGATCCACTGTGTGAAATGCTACAGAGAAGTTAAGGAAACTGTGAACTGAAAAAAATCTTTGGATTTGGCCACTAGGCAATCCTTAACATGTGAGCTTCATAAGGGCAGCTAGTTTTGTTTGTCAGAAGACTGTCACATTGTGCTCCATAACTAAGTACTGAACAAATGAATTGGTGAGATTTCAGAGAACATTTTCAAAAGAGGCAGAAGCCAAGTCTTAAGAAGGATTAGATTAGAATTGGCACTTTCCTAGAAGAAACCCCATTATCTCTTTCAGAGTGACCTTTTAAAAAAATAAATCAGATCATGAAACTTTCCTGCTTCAATGGCTCCCTCACTGAGTTTAGGATGAAACCAAACCAAACCACATTGCCTAAGATGACAAACCGAAGACAACCTGGGCTACAGTTTCAACTGAACTGTACCATCTTCCTCCCCGCATGACCCCCCAGCCACCTCCTTGAACCTGTAGTTCTTAACCTGACTCTTTTAATCATAACCTGACTCTTTTAATCATGTTCTTTTAATCATGTTAACGTGACTCTTTTAATCATGTTTTAATGATTAATCTTTTAATCATTAAAAGAGTTCCTGACTCTTTTAATCATGCACGTGGTTCCCTTTCACTGGAAAGTGATGTTCCAATTTCTCATCTTGTTAATTCTCTTCTCATCCTTTAGGTCTCTGTTCATGTTATCACCTCTCCAGAAGCTGTTCTAGATCATTCCTGAGTACCTGAAGTATTTCGTGTATTTAAACACATTTGTTCTCTCCTCAACCCCCATTGCCCTCACATGACCTTGTTTTATTTCCTTCCCAGGACCTCCCACAGTCTGGAATAATCTTGTTTCTTTATGTGTTTTTTCTCCGCCTCCTCCCATAGAATATAAACTACATAAGGAGGGAGAAAATGCAAATAGTGGGGGGAATAACCGATGAATGAAAGTTCAGGAAAAGCAAAAGGAGATGGGAGCAAGAGCTCCCAGGGAGGAATGAAGTACCCTCTTTTCTGAAACAAGAGCACGGAAGGGAGAAGTGAGCAGAAACATTATGCAATCTGATGAGCTCTTTTCCATCCCTTTGGTGGTGGCAATAGCAGCAAATGACTTGATTTTACCCTGTCAGCTGGCTTTGTAAGATATGCTATGTATATGGGGTGGAGACCATCCTTTTCTAGATTCTTTTCTCCTTGGCTCTACGAGACTTTGCAGGAGAATCACTGGCCCATATCCCGTATGTAAAAAGTGCTCCAGGAACTGTTCAGGTCTTCACAGGTGTTGCTACTGTTATTTTACCATGTGCATGATTCTAAAGGAGGTCCACCCCGCCTGAAGCACCAGGAGAGAACATCTGGGTAGAGGGGCTTCAGCATTCTTCCTGAGAGACAACGAGTTCAGATTTACAGTGCATTTGTTTTTTTTCTAAGGGCTTAGGAATGACTAAGCATTACATTCACGTAACCCTGGTGTGCAAGAGTACCATAATGTTATTATAACCCCATTTTCTGTTGAAAGGTGGAAATAAGATTTGCTCCAGATTAAACAGGAAGTCAGTGATAAAATTACAGCCATAGGGCTTCCCTGGTGGCGCAGTGGTTGGGAGTCCGCCTGCCGATGCAGGGGACACGGGTTCGTGCCCCGGTCTGGGAGGATCCCACATGACGCGGAGCGGCTGCGCCCGTGAGCCATGGCCACTGAGCCTGCGCGTCCGGAGCCTGTGCTCCGCAACGGGAGAGGCCACAACAGTGAGAGGCCCGCGTACCGCACAAAACAACAAAAACAAAACCAAAAAATTACAGCCATGGGCTAATCCAGGCTTTCTCACTGTGTGCGCATCACGTCTTTTAGACACTCTAAGGTTCAGGCTGACAACTACCAGCTACGATATTGGCATTCTTTTCAATTCCCCACCTCTCCCTTCACCCCCGCCCCCGCATCCCACTGTAGGCAAACGAGGTGTGCGTGCACTCTTTTTTCAACTTGTCATTTTGAAGTCGGCATTGAGGTGAGGCAGAGTGGCTTGAGCTGGCTGAGGTACATTCCAGAAAAGTCCATGTCCTATGAGGATCAAGGGATAATCTGACTGGAGCACCGGAGCTTCTGCTCTTCCCACAATTAACCCTTTACATCTGAGGATGTAGATAAACTGGGAGCCAAAAAATTTTCAGCAATCAGTAATGTGAGCAAAGAGTGAGCAGGGACTATAGGGGTGGTGGAGTCGGAGGGTGCTGTGAGCAGGCACTCCCCTGTCCCTGCTGCTCATCTAGGACAGCGGTCCCCAGCCTTTTTGGTACTAGGGACCAGTTTGGTGGAGGACAATTTTTCCATGGACCAGGGGCTGAGGGGGTGGGGGGATGGTTTTGGGATGATTCAAGCACATTACATCTATTGTGCACTTTATTTCTATTATTATTACATTGTAATATATAATGAAATAACTATACAACTCACCATAATGCAGAATCAGTGGGAGTCCTGAGCTTGTTTTCCTGCAACTAGATGGTCCCATCTGGGGGTGATGGGAGACAGTGACACCCGAAGTGTGCTGCTTATGTCCAGTCTACTCTGTAAGATGCAGCTTAATTGTCACTTGCCACTCACTGATAGGGTTTTGATATGAGTCTGCAAGCAACTGATTTATTGTGGTCTCTGTGCAGCCAAACCACTCTGTTAAGGATAATCTGTATTTGCAGCCGCTCCCCAGCGCTAGCATCACTGCCTCAGCTCCACCTCAGATCATCAGGCATCAGATTCTCATTAAGGAGAGTGAAGCCTAGATCCCTCGCATGCGCAGTTCACAGCAGGGTTTGTCCTCCTATAAGAATCTAATGCGGCCGCTGATGGAGCTCAGGCGGTAATGGGAGCAATAAGGCCCGGCTGTAAACACAGATGAAGCTTCACTCACCTGCCGCTCACCTCCTGCTGTGCAGCCGGGTTCCTAATAGGCCACACGGACTGTTACCGGTCTATGGCCCGGGGGTTGGGGACCCCTGGTCTAGGAGACCGCCACCAGCTCAGGTGCCACTCAGCCAAGTTTCCCATGAAGCCCTCTTTGCCTACTTCCTCTCTAATAGCTTGCGGAGCCTAGTTTCTGTCTAGAACACATAGGCCCTTCTGGACCTCCCCCGTTTTAATAACAGTCCCTTCCTTATTTTAAAAGTGAGGTAATTCCCTGGCAGTCCAGTGGTTAGGACTCTGCACTTTCACTGCTGAGGGTGCGCATCTGATCCATGGCTGGGGAACTAGTATCTGGCAAACCCTGCAGAGGGGCCAAAAAAAAGACTGAGGTGATACTTTCTCCCATCTCCGACCAACTCAGGCTACAGGGGAAAAAAATCAAGTAAGCCCGACCCAGTTCTGATTACAGCCCATTAAATGCAACTATGCATCAATTACCCTGTCGTCTCACAAACATGCACAAATGAAGATCCAGAACATGTATAAGTTTATGTACCTAATATTTACATATACCTTAATATTAAACCTACACCGTATGTACGGCTATTCTTGTCAACAATGTATGTCCAGATCTTTCTAGACTCACACATTTCTGTCACTATGCTGCCTTTTATGTATGGTAGAAAGCGCCCCAGAGTTGGAAGATCCTGGGTTTGAATCTTTTTTCTTTCATTATTATAGGGCTTGTATAAAGGAGAACCACCTGAGGAGAAAGCGTAGGTAGACCTGGGGAATCAGGCGCCCCATAAAACCACCGTAATTCTCACTGACAATGTTAGGTGTTCTAAACTGCTGAGAATATTTTTCTCTGACATTTCAAACGTGCTTTCACATTAGCCCTTTTCAAGTCCTGCCCAGTGACCTCACGTACGTTGTCAATACTTCTTTGCTCTGCCCTGGAGAGAAAAGGCTTCTCTTAAAGACAAGTCGAGGGAGAAAATAAGGAAAACAAGTTCGTCCTACATCAAGAAATTTACTTTGTGTCCAGCACTGTTTAAATTCCTGACTGGAGAGAAGTAAAAAAAGTCAGATTCTGATATAACTAACATTATCTTGGGCCAGAAGCCTAACAACCAAAGCACAGTACAAGGCAGCGACTTACGAACGGCTACGGTGCAAGGTCCCTATCCGGAGCCTGGGTGCAGGTGACAGAAGCGACCGCCTGACACAGGGCCCCAGTTCCTCGCCGCGGGGCGCCCTGCGCGTGCGCACGCCGCCTCGCTCGAGGGGGGCGGGTCCTAGCTGCCATCTTGCCCCGTACGGGAGCCGCCGCCGCTTACCCCAAAGCAAGGCTGGGGCTGAAGGGTATCCTACCCAGACCGGCTTCCTTTTCCATTGCCAGTCCTGCTCGGCAGCTCTGCCCAGGCTGCTCAGCCCCAAGTATGAACTGACCCGTCGTCCGCAGCACGACTCTTAGCCGCGGCTCGTCCCTGTGCCCATCCCGCGAAACGGAGCGCGCGGGCACCCAGCCTCCTCTCCAGCCGCGATGCCGAACGTGCAGCTGCCGCCAAAGGAGAGCAACCTCTTCAAACGCATCTTGGTAAGTGGCCAGTGGCTGCGCCGCCCACCCCCGGCAGCCCCGGGCCCGGCGCGGCGAGCTGTCTGGCGGCGATGGCGCCTGCGCGGCTGGGCCCGGCCCCCCTGGGTTCTTTGTGCGCGAACCCGCACGGCCCTACCCCCGCCTCGCAGGGCCCGCCACCCCGCTCTCCTCCCTCCCTCCGCGGCCGCTCCTTCCAGAATCTTCCCGCCGCAGTCACCCTGGGCCTGGGCGCGCCGGCCGGGAGTGGCCCGTGCCCTCTGCGGCGCCTGGCGGCCGGCCTCGCGACCTCCTCCCCCCGGTCCACCCCAGTTACTTTTGCCAGCATCCCTGCGTCCAGGTGTTCGTTCACTGCCTTATGTGGAATCTATTGCACAGCGCACCTCGACACCTTTGAAAGCGGGAGCGATCCTGTAATGGGGTGGGATCCGATTTATACCGGTTACGGGAAACTAAAACCCCGGAGACTCATCCTCCCTTTGGTAGAGAGTTTGCCTATTTTTGGTGTGTCGTACTAAGCCTCTTTGGGAAGTACGTGACTCGAAGTGCATTTCTAAGTTCAAAAGCCGAACATAGCTCTGATTGTTTTTAACTCGTACAGGCCCTGTAAGTGGTTAAAGCCGCGCGGACTGGCTGGTATTGCACTTGAGGGGTGCATTTACTTTGATTCTGAGCAGAAACCTGAATAATGGCCCCGTAATGATGACGGCTGCCGGGTGGAGAGGGGAGTTTTCTGTGGGTTATAGGTCACCGTCCTGGTACCTTAATGGTTTTCCAGGGAGGAGGGGCAACATGCCTTTGCTTTTCTCAATAGACACTGGAGACTGATTGTCTTTCATCTGAAAACCAGCGTTTAGATTTTAAGGGTGAATTTATTAATCAGAGCTTGTGTTGGTTATATGACCATTAGCTGTTGCTTACCTTTATTATATATAAAATAAAGTATAAGCAATTGCAGATTAAAAAAAATCATAGTAGCCTTTCTGCTTCAAGCCAAATAGAAACGTCACACTTAGTTTTCAGAATGTTACAAAAGCTACATAGTAAATGGGATGAAAATTTTGTCTTAATTTTATATGGTGCTTAGTGTTGCGCAAATGATGAGAAACGAGTGTAAAAACATAAATCTAATTAAAGCATTGTGGCAGATTGCTTCATTCGACTTTGCATATATTTTTTCTTTATTTTACTTTCATTTTTCTCATACCCTTGTATTTTTCGCAGTGTGGAATTGGAGAAGTGAACTTTTTTGCCCCTTTTGGGTGGGGTGTTTTGTTGTTATTTTTTTGGTCTAAGGAAACTGAAACATGTTAATGAAAAATTATCTATAAATTGTTGGATTTTAGGACATTTGGTATTATACCTAAAAGATGACAGACACTTATTTTCTCTCTGTATGGATATTTTCTAGTTCAAATCATGTTATCAGTAGCATAATGAAAAACAATTATATGATTTATTATTACTCTAGTTATAAAAAAATGTAGAGACCACTGCAGAGTTAATTTTATCCCCAAATAAATTGGGAAATGCTAAACATTTTTTATCTGGGTATGTAATGCTTATTATAACGTTACATGAATTTAGGAGGATACTGCAAAAGTGAATGATTTGATTGTCTCAAATTGGAATAAGTGTGGGTAAAGTCTTACTATGACAAATTCCATAGCAAACAGAAGTCTATAATAAAATTATTCTTTAAAGTTTGGTTGGTGGACCAAATGCTTTGCCACCAACAGTAATTTTTTAAAAATTATCATTTTACTGAAAGACACCCATACCAAATTCACCAGGTTGCTTATCACATGTTCTGCCTGGCTTGTGCCTGCCTATCTTATTCCCTAGATTGGCTGTTAGCGTTATGTTTTGTTGAATTTTGGAGCTATTGCAGGCCCTCTTTTACAAATGAGACAATCAAACCCAGGGATGGTAAATGACTAAGTATCTAAGGTTCTTGGTCTGGTTAGTAGCAAAGTTGAAACTAGAGTCTATCTTTTCTACTAAGTAGATATTCCTTACTGAACTTAAGACTTTTCTTTAACCTGAGTACTCGGATACTGGAGATGACCACCTGGGCTTGAATTGTGGCTCTGACACTTACTGGCTGTATAAACTCAGTAGCTGTGCCTCAGTCTCTCCATCTAAAATGTAGATAACGTGCATCTCATAGGCTTTCCTGGTATTTAAGTAAGGAATAAATGAGAACAGTGCCTGACACACAGTAAGTGCTTCCAATAAGTGTTAACTATTACTATTACTGTTATTGGTAGTATGATATTATTACTTCCAGATCACTTGGTAAGGCAGAAAAAAAATAATATTTCTCTTCTTTTCCTCTTCCCCAGTAGTTCCTTCTGCTTGTTTTTTGGGTTTTTTTAAAATATTTTTGGAATACGTAATATATTCACATGGTTCAAAATTCAGGTTTTCCGATCCTCTTTCCCAGCCACTAAGTTCTCTTCCCCATAGGCAATCAAGAAGCCTGAATATAAAGATGTTTTTCTATGAATACTTTTCTAATTCTCCTCTCCATATCCCATCCCTGTTGGCAAGAATTCATCTCTTCCTCCTCCTTTGCTTGTACTGTTTTGCTTTGAACTTGAATGTATATATTGACTATGTATTGAGCAGTTCTTATTTGTCTAGAACCTGAGGGTGCAGCAGTGTTTAAAGTAGGCAAGGTCCCTGTTCTCAGGAGCTTACAGTATGGTGGGGAAGATAGACACTAAATAAGTACAAAAATGAGTAAGAATGTCAGGAAATGATAGCGCTGTGTAGAAAATAGAGTAATATGATAGAGTGTTTTGGGGGTGCTGTAAGAGGCTGGCATTGTTAGAGCTGTCAGGTAGATGATATGTAAAACTTGATCATAGGGAATCAGCCATGGGAAGATGTGGGGAGGAACAACATTTCAGGGGGTGGAAGGAACACAAGTGCAGAGGCCCTGAGGTGAGGATGAGCTTGGCACGCTGAGTACTAAAAAGAAAACCCGTAACCACGTAAGTGAAAGATTGAGTTAAAGATGCGGTGTTCTGGTGGTTAATGGCTGTGGAGGGCAGGCGTGATTACTTAGCCGGGCTGGTGGCATTGAGGAATAAAGAGGGTTTATTCCTAAAAGAATCTAGTCTAATACAAGTGTAAGAGATTTGCTTACACTTGTATTAGACTACAAGTGATGGAAAGACCATAGTCTTGGAGTCAGAGGAGAGTTTGCAACTAAGCTGAGCCACTTGTAAATTAATCTAATGGACTTTTAAATTTCAGTTTCTACATCTGTAAGGTGGAGGTCATGACACCTACCTTAAGGAGTTGTTGTGAGTTATAGCAAGTTTTGTACAGACACGTGGTAGTTGCTCAGTAAATAGCAGTATTTTTTTGTGTGTATGCCTTGGTTCCATTCTTGAAGTAGCAAAGACTTTTAATGCAGTTTCTAGTATTTTTCTGTTATCACATATGTTTTTGCTTTTGGATTTTGAATAAAAGAAAGCTGTAGCAGTGTGTTGGTTGACAATTAAGGTGTTTTTTTCTTTATCTTATATAAAAGTAAAAATACTCAGATACCAGAATAGTTTGGCAAGGAGTAGGTTACAGAGGTAAACTTCATGTTATAACTGATACGAATTGATACAAAACCTTTCCATCACATATGTTTTAGACCTAATTTTGGATCTTGAATTTATATAATGGAATGAAAAGTTGCTACATGTGTATTCATTTTATATAATAATTTTTGTTCATATTTCTTTACAGAAATGTTATGAACAGAAGCAATACAAAAATGGCCTCAAGTTTTGCAAGTTGATTCTTTCAAATCCAAAATTTGCTGAACATGGAGGTATTATCTCACCTATGAGAGATTACTTTGGGGAAATCTAATTCTAAAACCAGATGGATAGGATTCCCAACTGTGAGGGAAGAATACTTCCCAGATTCCATGGCCTTGTAGTTTTCTATTAGAGTGCATAAATGTTTAACGTTTTCAGATATGCCTCATATCATTCTTATTCTAGATTACTTCTTTTATGCTTAGGTGTATTTACAGTCTTTACTTTTAGATGAGAAATGATTGGTTGATATATTGGTGAGTAATTGGCATATATACCTGTATTTTTATAGACCTGATTTCATTTGTTACTTTGAATAGAATTTAAGTTTATCCCTTGATTTCTCGTGTGTAAAATTAGAACAATATTTGCAACACCAAAGTAGTATGAAGATACAATCAAATGCATTTTATTTTTTTGGTAGATGTATTTTTTTTATCTATCTGCTAACCTTCATATGTAAATAAGATACTGCTGATTTACCATTGTGTTATCTTGGGTTGTTTTTCTAGCACTGATGTTAGTAAGTCTGTATTTGCTTGTCTCATCCTTTTTCACTGGTTACCAGTGTTTGGTAAAAGGATGGATCAGGTTAGACATGTAAATTATGGTCCTGTAGCAGAGCAAAGTTGATTGGGGTTTCTGAATATTAGACGAGTAATTATTGAGACCATCTTTTTGGGAAAATAGACTGACCCTACTCGGCTTTCTAATAACACTTAAAACATTCTTTGAAGGAAATGGAAAGAAGTAGTTTCATAGAATTTTAGAAATTAAAGCTTGTTTTCAAGCTGTTTAGCAGTGGAACCCTTATCCAAAGGGGAGCTTGTGGGGAAATTCATTATGTAAAAATAGATAAAAAAATAAGATGTTTGGTCATAGGGGCCTGGACTGCTGGATCACCCGTTCTGAAAACCATAGTCCATAGAGATCAGTTTGAAAACCATTGTTCTTGTCTAATTCCCTTGTTGTGGATTATTCAGAGAATTAGTTCATTCTAAACAATCTTTGATTAACTACCTTCAACATATTCTTGGGTTGCCTTCAACATATTCTTGGGTTGCCACTCATGCTTTTCAAATGCAAACTGATGTTAATTAGCCTAAGTGGGATTCATTGGAATAAACTTGCAGCCAAAAATGAAGTCTGTTCCAATAATGAGTAAGGTGATTTTTAAATTCTGTACATCTCTTTAAGGTAGATTGAATGATTTTGTGGGGTATAAATCAGATGATTTGATTCTTAGTAGGCTTGATCTCAGGTGAAAGCTGAGGTCTGTTGCGGTAGACTTAACTCAACAGGACTCAGGACCCTGCTGTGTTACCTTTTTTCAGCAGAATAATCTTAACCTCCTTTATAGAGTCTTCAGAAAGACAGAAGGCATTTTACCAACTCAGTCCCAGCCTGAGGAATTTCAGAGAAGGACTTGGGCTAAGCTTTAAGCAGATACATAAATATACTTTTACTTTTTTTATTTGGAGAGAAATTCTTCTAACTATAGGATTAAAAGGATGAATAATGTAAGTATTGGTAGAGCTCAGATATTAAAATAGTGCTAAGAGAATAATTTGAATTTTTCATGTGTAAATAGAGGTTAAAAATATTTTTCAGAGACTTTGGCTATGAAAGGATTAACATTGAACTGTTTAGGAAAAAAAGAAGAGGCGTATGAATTTGTTCGTAAAGGACTTCGTAATGATGTCAAGAGTCATGTCTGTATCCTTTTGCAGTAGTTGAATAGTTTAATTTCATTTATGTATTTTCCATTTATGAGTTTTTTCTAGCTCAAATTAAAAAAACTTCACTATGAAAAAATTTTAAACTATATGGAAGAGTGAATGTAATGAACTTTATGTACCCATTATCAAGTTTCAATAATTATCAACATTTTTAATATTAGTTTCATCTGTTCCCTACTTCTTATTTTTTTGTTTATTAGAGTATTTTAAAGAGAATTACTATGCATTGTATATTTACTGCAGTTGTGCCTAGTGTGAGAGAATAGTAACTAATAATTATATGTGATTTAAAACCTATTTTTTTCCTATATATCCATAAACTGAGTGATACTTTCCTCATTCCAAATAATGACTTACCTGTATAGTAAAACTTGTGTTCCTTAAAAGTTCCTTAAACTTTCCTTTAGAAAGTTTAGGAGAAAAATTCAGAAGCAACTTGATGTAAAATAGATTTTATTTAGTATTAAATATTATGTTGATTTTCAGCTTGGTTTCTGTTGCACAGGGACTTAGCTGTTACTTCACTGGGTACTTAACAATCGTATTTTTCATTGACTAGTATCCCAGTTTGTTAAAAAAACAAAAATATTCTTTAGGGATGGATCGTTGAAATTGTTTTAATCTCTGTTTTACCTATTTATATACTTACAACCTTTTCACATATTACCCTTGTACCTTAATTTTTAACATTTAAATCATCTAGCTATTGGCCAGTATTGAACGTCAATAGTCTTAGTGGTGTTTTTACATATTTAGCTTAGGGTTCTCTCAAAATACTAAATACTTATTTCTTTATCCCAGTGCTTACCCCAGAGCGAAGAGAGAGGGCATGTAAGTATGATAGTTTTTTGGCTCCAAGCTATCCTAAGACTTGACTTTACATTAAATAAAGACTTAATTTTTGTGGTCTTTAATATCACTAGTGAATTAATTGATGGTTACATGTTGTTTTATAATTGATTGAATATATACTTGTTTTAAAAGATAATTGCAATTTTTGTATAATACATATTCTGTTTCCATACATAGTGTTTGAGAATAAGTGAGTGTTGAGGTGCTGGCATAGGAAAGTGAGGGGATAGGCAACGTGAAGAATTTTTACCAATAATTTTCTAAGGTTACTTAAAAATATATTACGGAAAATTTCAGACGTGTACAAAAGTAGAATAGAATAATGCACCCCTATCCGCCTATCACCTAGCTTCAGTAATTTAACAGTTGTCAATCAAGGCTGATCTGGTTTCATATTTTGTCACCTGCTTACTATCCCCCTCCCTCTGAGGCCAGATCATTCTGAAGTAAGTCCCAAACAAAATACCATTTTGCTAAGGTAAGCTTTCTATTAGACATGTAGCATAGTATATTCTAGTAGCTGTGAATGTCTGTTTCCTTAACTTAATAGGTTGGCATGTATATGGACTCTTGCAGCGTTCTGATAAGAAGTATGATGAAGCTATTAAGTGTTACCGAAATGCCCTCAAATTAGATAAAGATAATCTGCAGATTTTGAGGGATCTCTCTCTGTTACAGATCCAAATGAGAGACCTTGAAGGTTATCGAGTAAGTACTTTAGTCTTAAATGTACATGTTTTTACAATAGATATAATTTAAAAGCATGTGAATTCAGAATGAGGTGAACTTAAGACGAGATCATGTAGACTTGATTGTTCATTACAGTCTGTAGTAGAAGGGAAAAGTCACTTTGGATCTTCCCTCCAATAATATTAGTGGAACTGCATACTTTTTTAAAAAATTAATTAATTAATTAATTGGCTGCATTGGGTCTTCATTGCTGTGTGCAGGCTTTCTCTAGTTGCGACGAGCAGGGGCTTCTCTTCATTGGCGGTGTGCAGGCTTCTCATCGCGGTGGCTTCTGTTGTGGAACATGGGTTTTAAGCGCGTGGGCTTCAGTAGTCGTGGTGCGTGGGCTCAGTAGTTGTAGCGCACTGGCTTGGTTGCTTTGTGACATGTGGGATCTTCCTGGACCAAGGATTGAACCTGTGTCCCCTGAATTGGCAGGCGGATTCTTAACCACTGTGCCACCAGGGAAGTCCCTGGAAGTGCATACTTGATCATCAAAAAAGGATAACTAGTTTATTCATTTTATGGTTTTTTACTTATTTTATTTAATTAAAAAAATTTTTTTGGCTGCGTTGGGTCTTCGTTGCTTTGTGTGGGCTTTCTCTAGTTGTGGCAAGCGGGGGCTACTCTTTGTTGCAGTGCACGGGCTTCTCATTGCGGTGGCTTCTCTTGTTGTGGAGCATGGGCTCTAGGCATGCGGGCTTCAGTAGTTGTGGCACGTGGGCTTCAGTAGTTGTAGCACGCGGGCTCAGTAGTTGTGGCATGCAGTCCCTAGAGCACGTGAGCTTCAGTAGTTGTGGCGCACAGGCTCAGTAGTTGTGGGTGGCTTGTGGGCTTAGTTGATCCGTGACGTGTGGGATCTTCCTGGACCAGGGTTTGAACCCATGTCCTTTGCATTGGCAAGCGGATTCTTAACCACTGCACCACCAGGGAGGTCCCTCATTTAATGCTTTTTGAAAAGCTAGAATATCGCCTATGTGCTAATGCTGTACTGTATTCTTTGTGGGCTTGATATTTACAGATTTGGTAAACAGAGCTTTTATAATTAAAATCTAAATGTGGAGATTAATTAGCTTTCTTCATTATGGTTTAGAAAATACAAAATATTGTGAGGATTGCCATAAATGTAGTCCCAGGCCTTTTCACACTGTTACCTTCAACTCTGCTGGGCATCTCCATATGCTTACTCCACTTAGTTTCCTAAATTCAGTATGTCCAAAATGGAATTATCTCACTTTCTCATGTGAAGGAGGCTACCAACTCTTAATAGTTCTGTTTAGATAAGTCTTTTTTCATTTACTGTTGTCCTTCTACTGCCATGTAAGTCTTTGCAGAAGTTTCAAGGGTTCTGCTGAGCTTAATAATGGTACCATTCATCACGATTGTGTGATTTTTCTTCATTAGGACTTAGCAGCCTAAGTTTGGTGAGAGTTAAAATCAGTTATCTTTAGAAATAAAGAAATTAGTAATGGTGAGAGACTGGTTGCTAGGAGGGGTAGTGAAATAAATGAAGATAAAAGAGCTGGTGGTTAGAAGTGAAGGATTCCAGGAACTAGAGGTACTGGTGGTGTCCAAGAACAAGGGCAGGAAGGTCACTGAGTGACAGTGTTGGCAGCATAGGAGCTGTAGCGAGAGTGAGTATCTGAATTTATGATTTCTGGGTGGCAGTAAGGTCTAGGGTGTGGTGGTGGAAGTGGGTCCCTGAAGTGGGGTGGAGATCATTGTAGATGAGGAAAGCGTGGATCTAAGAAGATAGGTTATTGGATAGGTGATCCACAGTGTTGCATTTGCCCAGAATAATGGCAGAATTTGGTAGAGAGATGAAAGCTGAGTCAGACTTTAATGAAGTGGGGGAGTGACAGAGAAGCAACAGTGAAAGTAAGGGTGATACAGTGGTAGAGCTTAATGACATATGCCTAAAAGGAGCAGACATTTACACATGAACGTAGAGGAGTGATATTGTCTAAGTTGTTTTGTTGAAGGTATCTTTTTTAAAAAAGATCTGATCATGGTTCTCCTTGTGGCATGTAGCGTGGATGGACGGCACCCATTCCAACAACAGTCACAGAAGCTAAACATTACATTTTCAAAACTCGTTGCAGCTAGTGTTCTTCATGAGACCCTGTTCGGCCAAGCAAAGTTGCACTTGCCTAAAATTTGGAGGCAGATATGAGCTATGAAGAAGTGGGAGCTGTGTAGGGAGGTTAGATTTTCTGCTGGTCTGAAGGCATCTTGATTCTTCCGGAGCAGCCATGGTGGAATTTCTGGTGTTTTCTCCCTAATGTCGTAGATATTGAACTGTCTTAGAGAGCAGCAGTGGTGTTTCTGCTAGAAAAGTCCAGTCAGATGTTTGAGTGTTTTCCCTGGCTGTGTCCATCCTATCTCTGGGGCCTATTATAATAATGTAAAATATGTTGTGATTTCATATAACAGTATTATAAACAGTAAACTCTAGTTTCATAAAAAACTATCTTAGTCTCTCTTCTGAGATGTTTAGTTACCAGAAGAAATTCTCATTATATAAAGGTAATTTTATAGGGCAACCTAAAAGCATTGACCCCAAGGACATTACATTACAGGGTATTCTGGAACTTAAGTTTAGATCAGGAACATAAAAAGTATTTCTGTTTGTTCAGAGATGTTTGTTCATTGAATTCATTAGAAAGGAATTAAAGGTATTTTTTCTTAAAACTCTGTGATGAATTATATTTTAGAGAAACTTAAGAAAGTGAAAAAATTTTAAAGAATTGTTTTTTTTTTTAAGGAGACGAGATATCAGCTTCTTCAGTTGCGCCCAACTCAACGTGCATCCTGGATTGGATATGCTATTGCATACCACTTACTGAAAGATTATGATATGGCACTAAAACTATTGGAAGAATTTAGACAAACTCAGCAAGTAAGAACTGCATTTTAACATTTTCTTCTACCTTCACAAACTAAAATAGTTAACTTCTATATTGCCTCCACCCGCAAGCATGAATTAGTCTTTCAGACCTATGGAAGAACTTGAAAAAATTTTGAAATAATTGGAAGAAGTTAAAACAAAGAATTCTTAATACAAAATAAATAATATAAAGATTTTTGTATACTATAATTTCAGCAATATTCAAATGAATAAAGAAAAGAATACATGAAAATGAAAATAGTTTTGTGACTGGGAATTGTTTCTCTAATATATATTGCTTTATATTTTATATAAATACGTTAATACATACATTTTAATATGTATGTAAAATAGAAAAATACAAAAAATACACTGTGTATCACAAGAGAAATTAAAAAGATGTTAACATTTTGCCGTAATTGCTCCAGATTTAATTATTTTTTAAAGAAATGTTACAGAAACAGCTGAAGTCTTCCCACATCCCTCCCTAGAGGTAGCCACTATTCTGAAATTGGTATAGATCATTTCTCGTCATGTTTACATTATGTTTTAAGTCCATGAAAGTTACAAACTATTATTTTGTATATTTAAAATTTTACATGAATGACATGTAGTTTTTAAAATTCAACATTTCTTGAGATATATCTATGTTGATACATGTTGACTAGTTTATTCATTTTAAACTGCTGTTTGGTGTTCTGTTATATAAATAAGCTAAAGTTAATCTACTCTACTTTGTCTGTATTAAAAATTAGTGCTGCAGTGAATATTCTTGTCTGCTGTTTCATTAGCCACATTTGTGGGTTCCTCTTCAGTTTATACCTAAAACTGGAATTGCAGAGTTGTGGCTCTGTGTGTTTAGTTTTACTAATTTGAAGCACCTGTACTAATTTACATGCCCGCTAGCAAGGTTTTATGCTTATTGTTTGCCTATATCCTTACTGACACTTGATGTCAGCTTTATTATTTTTTCCATTCTTCTGGATGTGAAGAAGTTTATCTCATTATTTTTCTTTTTTTAACTTTTATTTATTTATTTATTTTTTGACTATGCTGCACGGCTTGCGGGATCTTAGTTCCCTGACCAGCGATTGAACCTGGGCCCTCAGCAGTGAAAGTTCCAAGTCCTAACCACTGGACCACCAGGGAATTCCCTCATTATTCTTTTAATTTGTGTTTCTTTGATTATTAGTGAGGGATATTGGAATAAGAGATGTTATCTGTACTTTTATTTTGATGTCTGTGTCTGGCCTCATGGCATGAGTTGGGAAGTGTTCCCTCTTTTGAAAGAGTTTGTGATAGATGGTGTTAGTTCTTATATAAATATTGGTCCATTTCATCTAGGTAATCTAATTTGTTGGCATACAACTTTTCATAATAGTCCCTTATAATCCTTTTTATTTTTGTAGGGTTTGTGGTAATGTCCCTCCTTTTATTCTCAATTTTAGTAGTCTTCTCTTTTTCTTTCTTGGTCATTCCAGCTAAAGGTTTGTCAATTTTGTAAATCTTGTCAAAGAACCAACTTGTAGTTTTGTTAAATTTCTCTGTGAGTGTGTTGGTGTATGTATGCTTTATCACTCGGCCAGGCAGTTTACAACTCTACCTTAGCTTTCGCCTCAAGGTGAAAGGTCAGAGTCTCAAGGTCAGCAAGAGGTGAGAGTTTAGGGCTTTCTCAGGTCTTTCTTGAACGTGTGTGTAACTCTGTACGTGTGTGTGACTTTTCAAAGCCCCTGTGGACATCACATTTCCCAGCTTTTACTTTAAGGTTTTTGTTTAGTCTGTTGTTTGTCCTGACAGCCGTCTTTCAGGCACTATAAAGGTAAAACACATGCCTGTAATCGCTTTTAATAAGCACTTTTGGCCCTTCCCTTCCCCCCAAGGCTTTTTTGCTCTGGACAAACTCTGAGGTAGGCTTGTACTTGGAGGCTTGCAGTGAACCAACAGATAGGTCAGTTAATTACAGTTCTTTGGGAATGAGGAAAGAGCTCCAGCTTTACTGTTCTCACTGGTGGCTGTCAAGCTGCTCTGGGAAGACAAGCTTATTTTTCAAGGCTACTCTGTAGCTGGAGAGCACTGGACAGGATTAGGGCAAGTTAAAATGACACAAAACTCACTGGTCTTACCAAGATCTAGCTGTTTTCTTCAATAAATGCTCCCCAGGTGTGCTGTAAGCCTCTGGTTAATTTCTAGAGTTCTGAAAAAGGTGATTCTGACAGTTTTTGCCAGTTCTGTCCTCGCTCTTTTGCAGAGGTCAAGTTTTGGAGTTCTTTCTTTACTCTGCCGGTTTTCCTGACATCATCCTCTTTGTATTTTCTTGATGAAAACTTTTTCTTTTGACACATTACCCTAAAAGCAAGGTATTGTTTTTTGGAATGATAGCCAAACTAATTTTACCTGCTAGAGTGGTAAACTTTTTTTCACTTTTCATTTATCCAGTAATTCTCATTACAGAGTACACATGGTAACAGTCCCCTATTCTACCTTTCTGTCCCTGCCTTGCTATCCAGAGTCTAGTTCAGAGAAGACATGGAAGAACACAGCCCGCCATATGTCTAAATAATGCACGTTCAACTTTTTTATATGTATTTTAGACATTCTCTACGGTTTTTGCTACAATAGAGTAGTAAATAGTTCTTTTATGTCACCTCACCGTCTCTTCCCCATTCTCCTGATAATAGTTACATGAATATTTCTGGTTCTTTAAGTGTTACCTTTATAACATTAGGGAATATACTTACACTTTTGTGTCCTAAGCCAGCAAATGGCAGGAATTCCTTGTTTCTCATGGCTGAATATTATTCTGTTGTATATATATATCACATCTTTATCCATTCATTTGTTGATGGACACTTAGGTTGTTTCCATATCTTGACTATTGTAAATAATGCTGCAGTGAATATCTCCGCCCCCGCCTTAGCATCCAGTTCTCTGGGGCTGTCTGCTTTCTTTGAAGAAGAGCTCTTGACTCTGAGTGGGATGGATGCCTGGTTACAGGGTAATATTTTAAACAAGGATTTGGCTGCTGAGTTGATGGAAATGGGGTCAGGGTCAGCCTTTCAGTTAATCCCTTAATCTTGAGCCCCATTTCTCATTCCTGCGCCCTCTGTTTACTTGTCATTTCAGAATCCTGACTCTGTTTGGTGATTTCCAGGGCAGATAGCCACCCTCCCTAAAGATTTCCTCTGTGTAGCTACTCTAGGCTTTAGCTTCTGCTTTACTTCATCCCTCATTCTTCATTTGCTTTCCGTTTCCCAGAAGTTTGTTGAAATCTCATACGTTCTATTTTCATAGGTTAATATATTTTTAAACCCTCTATTATTTTTATTCTTATAAGGGAGTGTAGTAAGTTCATCATGTTTACTTAGATTCTTAGCTTTTTACTGCGAACTAGAGAATTCTCTATTGAGACTAGTTCTTTGTCTTTATCCAGGAATCAAGTCCTTACCATAGGAAGGTGTACTGTACCATATTCACTGGGGTTTGATAAACACTCTTTCATTTTAAATACAATCTTATTGCAATTTGATGGTTAAAATTAGGTGTGTGGAATTTTCTTCTTTTTTGTAATAATAAGTATAATTAAGAGGTATACAAGGCTTTTTTGAGGTATAATACATGCCATAAAATTTACCCATGTTAGTTGTACATCTCAAAGATTTTTTTTTGTAAATTTATAGTCATGTAATCATTACCACAGTCCAGTTTTAGAATGTTTCGTCACCCCCCAAAAGTTCTTTTGTGCCCATTTGTCGGTTTCCACTCATCCCCAGCCAACCACTGATCTGCTTTTTGTCTCTATAGATTTGCCCTTTTTGGAAACTTCGAATAAAGGCAATCAAATGCAGTGTTTTCTCTCTAAATTCTTTTATTCATAATGCTTTTGAGATTCACCTGTGTTAGAGCATGTATTAGTGGTTCATTCCTTTTTAATGCTGAATACTGTTTCATATATGGATACACTGTAGTCTATGGATAACACTTTGTTTATCCATTCCTTAATTGATGGACATATATATTGTTTTTAGTTTTAGTTGTTATGAATAATGCTGCTATGAACATTTGTGCATAAGTTTTTGTGTGGACATATGTTTTTATTTCTTTTGGGTAGATACCTAGGAATGAAATTACTTGGTTATATGGTAAGTATATATTTAACTTTTTAATAAACTGCCCAGTTGTTTTCCTACGTGGCTGAACCATTTTACATTCCTACTAGCAATGTGTGAGAATTCCAGTTTCTACCCATCCCCACACCTGTTACTGTCCAATTTTTTGATGATAGCCATCTTAGTGGATATGTAGTAGTATCTGTTTTAGTTGTCTCTCTGCATTTTTCTAACAACTAATGCTATTGAGCATTTTATCATGTTCTTATTAGCCATTTATATTTCTTCTTTGATGAAATGTCTGTTCAACTCTTTTGCCCATTTTTTAGTTGGGTTATTTGTCTTACAGCTGAGTTGTAAGAGTTTCTTGAATATTCTCAATACAAGTTCCTTATCAGATAGATCATTTGCGAATATTTTCTCCTAGTCTATAACTTGTATTTTTATGTTATTAACGGTGTCTTTTGAAGAGGAAAGTTTATAATTTTGTTGAAGTCCAATTTACCTGTTTTTTCTTTTATGCAAAGGGTCACAAAGATTTTCTCCTATTCCTCTAAGGTTTCTTTTATTGTTTTAGTGCTCACATTTAGGTCTGTGATCCATTTTGATTTAATTTTTGTAAATGGTATGAAGTATGTGTCTGTTTTTGCATATGGATATTAAATGTGTCCCACCATCATTTGTTGTAAAGACTAACCTGTCCCTGTTGAATTGTCTTGGCACATCTGTTGAAAATCAGTTGACCAGATTATAAGGGCTAATTTCTGAACCTTGTATTCTGTTCCATTGATCTATATGTGTATCCTTATGCCAGTACCAACCACACTGTCTTGATTACTGTAATTTTAAAGGATGTTTGAAATTTGAAGTACATGTCTTCCTACTTTTTCTTTTTAAGATTCTTTTGTCCATGCAGGGTTCCTTTTATTTCCATTTGAATTTTAGCATCAGCTTATCAGCTTCTAAAAGCTTGCTGAGAGTTTGATAGGGATTACATTGAATTTTTAGATCAATTTGGGGAAAATAAATATAGAGTCAAAAAAAGATTGAGTATTCTTTGGTATATGGGTCTTGTTTCTTAAATTTATTCCTGAATGTTTTGTTCGTTTTGATGCTATTGTGAAAATTATTTTACTTTCATTTTTGGGTTGTTCGTTCCTAGTATATAGAAGTATAATTGATTTTCATATATTGATCTTGTATCCTGTCACCTTGCTAAACTCCTTTATGGGTTCTAGTAGTTTTTTTTGGAAGATTCTTTAGGATTTTAATCATTGTTATACTTTCCTTTGGTAATAGGATTTGCTAACCTCTTCACTTTTCTGTAGGCAGAAGTCCCCACTCCTTTTTTTGTTTTAAAGAATATATTAATCTTCTTTGCTGTTAATCACTCTTCTATTTGTAACTGCTTGTGGGTTGCTTTTTAAAGTCTGTGTGAATGACTGTCCTGAGAAAGCAATTAAATTAAAGATCTGTAACTGCTTTATATTATTATATAAGTAAGATAATTTGGTTATTTTTTTCAGGTTTCTCCCAACAAAATAGACTATGAATATAGTGAACTGATACTGTACCAGAATCAAGTGATGAGGGAGGCAGATCTATTTCAGGAATCTTTGGAACATATAGAAACTTATGAGAAACAGATATGTGATAAACTTTTGGTGGAAGAAATTAAAGGTAAGTTGAACTGCTTTTTCTTTTTTATTGGCCTCAGTTAAAGAAAAGAATAAAACCTATGTACTTTATTATGTCCGAACACTTAAATGAGACTTACTATATATCAGGCAATGTTCTCAACACTTTATTATTAAGCCATTATTAATTAATGTAATGGTTTAATAATAAAATTAATGTAATCTTCATAACAACCCTATGATGTAGTTGTTACATCCATTTTAGAGATCAGGAACTGAGGAACAGAGAGGTAAGTGACTTGCCCAGAGTCACACAGCTAAGTAATCTGGGTAGTGCTGGATTTGAGTGCAGGGATTTTGACTCCAGATTCCATTTTCTTAAGCAGTATGTTATACTGCCTTCATATTCAACCCCCTCCCCCAGTATTTATCTCCATATATAGTAAAATGAGAAGAGTAAATGACACTTGGGATCCTCGTGAAAGCAAGATTCATTTATTTTCATTATGGGCTAATTAAGAAGACAGGATTCTGAGAAATAGTTTGTTAAGAATGTTTTTCAACAAAATCAAACAAATTTTCTTTTTTATACATAGCTTTGCTCATCAATTACCCATTTCCTGAGCAACACCATATTAAATAGAATGTCCATCTAAATAAATAATTAGTTTAAAACTAAAATCTCATGTAGTTGCAGGACTTCTAAAGCTTAAAAATACTAGCTAAGGTTTATTTACTCTTCTGTGTTTCACAGTATGGTAACTGCTTAAACTGCTTAATTTCACTTAATTTTTAGCACCTCTAACATGGGTATTACTTATTGTCCCTTTTTATATTTGAAGAAAGTAAGAGAGGTTAAGGACTTGCCCAAGTTGCCCAGCCTTTCAGCAGGTAGAGTTAATTTCTAAAAATATCTTTCTGACTTCAGAGCCTTTACTTTTTTTTTTTTAATTTAAATAGACTTTATTTTTTAGAGCAGTTCTAGGTTCACAGCAAAACTGAGTGGAAGGTACAAAGATTTCCTATATACCCTCTGTCCCTGCACATGCACAGTTCCTCCTACCCTCACCCCCCATTCCCCTAAGCCTGTAGTTTATATTTGGGTTCATTCTTGGTGTTGTATACCCTCTAGGTTTTAAAAAATGTATAATGACATTTTACATACTACCATTATAGTATCATACAGAGTAGTTTCACTGCCCTAAAAATCCTCTGCTCTGCCTGTTTCTCCTTGCCCCCAACCCTTGGCAACCAGTAATCCTTTTACTATCTCCATAGTTGTGCCTTTTACAGAATGTATTAGAGGTGGAAGCATACAGTATGTAGCCTTTTCAGATTGGCTTCTTTCACTTAGCAATATGCATTTAAGGTTCTTTCATGTCTTTTCATGAATCCTTTTAACTGCCATCCTATACTCTTGTGGAGGAATGGGGCACGATCATAGTTCTTTTTTTCTCCTTTTATTATTTTTTGAATTCAAGTATAGTTTAAGTTTAATGTACTGTTTATGGTTTTAACTAGTAAATGTTTATGTGTGTTCACTTTGTACCAAGTAGTGTGCTGACCGTTTTAAGTACATTATTTCAGTTGATTATCATAAAAACAGACTGATGTAGTTGATATTTTGCAGGTAAGGAAATGGAAATTGGAAGTTTTGTAAGTTATTCAGTCACAAAGCTAGAAAGTGGTAAAACTGGTAGTTACACCTAGTTAGTCTTACTGTAGAGCTTGAGTAATATACAATATAATAAAATAAATAGTAAAATGATATATATAATAATCACTGTAATATGATGATGGTGAAAGCTGAAATAATATGTATGACTGAAGACATTTCAAAGGGTTGTTTGAAACAGATTCTGTAGGGAATGGGAAAGCTTAGGGATAGAAAGTTGAGATACATTTTTTGAGATGCTCCCTTTTATCTTGATTAGGTGTGCTTTCCATTTTATCTGAAAAGTTCGTTATTTATTTATTTTGGCTGCGCCGTGCAGCTTGCAGGATCTTAGTTCCCCCACAAGGGATTGAACCCGCACCCCCTGCAGTGGAAGTGTGGAGTCTTAACCACTGGACCGCCAGGGAAGTCCCTATCTGAGAAATTTAGATTCTCATTTCCCATACCCACTTGCAATTTGTATGGCTTAGTAAAAGAAATTGAGTCTTAGAGGTGACCCCCCTGTGAACATGGTTTGTGTAGTTTCTTGCTGCGAAGTGGTATTTAGTGTTATTGTTTTGTGAGTTAAACTTCTCCAGTTTTAGTGACCTGGAAAGGACAGTAAGAGCATTGAATGAAGAATTGTTTAACATAAGAATTGATTAGGAAAAGTACATTAAAAATCTTGCAGTAGGAAGGCAGGGATATTTCATTAGAATTATTTACCGATCTATATCTAAGGTAACTTTAGTTACTTTAAAGGGTGTACAAAAATGTGCATAATGCAAAGATTTTTTACTAACAAGTTAATATCATATATACAGTGTGGGAGGGAGCCAAAAATGAATGTTAGTATAATAGAATGCGTAAGTGAAGGTTTATCTCCGAAGACAAGCTGTGAATTAATCTATGTTTAGTTATTTAAATTGCAACAAGCCCTAAAGGGAAGCACCATACAGTTGTCTTTCATAAACATCTATTATACTAATAATGCTTAGTGAAATCTCTGGAATTAGAAAGGTATTTAATGTTTAAGCAAAATGAATGTGACATTTAAACTTAATTTTAGGGGAAATGCTGTTGAAATTGGGACGATTAAAAGAAGCGAGCGAAGTATTCAAAAACTTGATTGATCGGAATGCAGAAAATTGGTGTTACTATGAAGGCTTGGAAAAAGCTCTACAACTTAGTATGTAATGATTTTTCTCCTACCTTCTCTTAGCTAGTGTTCTTTTTTTTTTTTAATTATTTATTTTTGGCTGCGATGGGTCTTCGTTGCTGCGCGTGGGCTTTTTCTCTAGTTGCGGTGAGCAGGGGCTTCTCTTGTTGCGCAGCACAGACTCTAGGCGTGCGGGCTTCAGTAGTTGTGGCTCGTGGGCTCTGGAGTGCAGGCTCAGTAGTTGTGTCGCGTGGGCTTAGTTGCTCCGCGGCGTGTGGGATCTTCCCGGACCAGAGATCGAACCCGTCTCCCCTGCATTGGCAGGTGGATTCTCAACCACTGTGCCACCAGGGAAGCCCTTAGCTACTGTTTGAAGTATAGTAAAATATAAAGTTGTAAGAATATTTAAGGATGCATATTTTTAGTTTTAGCATTCATGTTTCCATTTAGGAAGATTACAGGTTAAACATGGGAGTGAAAATGAGTTCAGATATTTATATTTAAGTGATAAATGCTTACAGATTATTTTAGGTTTCTTGATCCATTAAAATGTTACCAATTTACACTAACTAGAGTGGTGGGGAAGAAAATGGGCATTCCCTTTCTGGGAAATGTCATAATTATTTAGTATTTTTAAAGAATTAGAGGACTGTTACTGTCAATCTCTAAGAATAAGAATTGGGCCCAAGAAATGTTGCTGAGAGTACGTTGTATATAGCATCAGCATAAAAGCTATTCTTTTACTTTCAAACTAGGCTAATTGTGTAGAATAAACTGTATACGTCTTCTTTTGAAATTTGATAACCTTGACCCTTTTCAGAAATCTAGAATATTATTCTAAATTTTCCCTAATATTCTCATAAATAAATATCTTTAATATTGCTAAAATCATATTTAGTCATGGGTAAGTAAGTATATGGCTGAAATAATTATGAAACTTATATGAAATAATTATGAAACTCGAAGGTGTTGAAACAGCAGAATTTTTAAATTTAAAAAGTATGGTAAGTAGGTAGCTACCCATATTCATTTATAGTAGGAAGAGCTATGAGAAAAATTTATTTGTTGTATCTTAATTACTTGTATACATGAATCCAGGTTTTCTGTGTGTATTTAAAATTTTATATCACAAATTATTAAAAAAAGTTCCTTAAATAATTGTTTTTAAGAAAATAATGAAAATTAAAATATTGATTAGATCAATAGTCTGTCTTTAAAAAAAAAAAACAGGACAAAAGTCATGGGTCTGAAGGTTGGAAATGTGAGATAACTGATTTTTCTTTAAACTACCAGTTACTGGCATGTTAATCACTTAACTGCTTTAGTAAAATGAACGTAATATGTTCCATATATCAGGATCTATGCTTACTATAAAATATATTGATTATAAAACTATTTTTTAGGTTCCTTAGGACCTTTTCTCCCCCATGGTAGGTTCTGGAGCTCCAACTTGTGACTTCAAATAGGGCATTGAAATGGTTTGGTTTTTGTCTTAATGTAACTACATTTATAAGACTTGTTTTATCTGGGTTAGTGGGAAAATGTTTTTTATACTCATAGTTCGTCGCATTCTCTAAGATTAGGTATAAATATGAGAACTGCTTTTTAAAAATATGCGATAGGCTTCTTGTAGATTTTAGTATAAGGGTCCTTAATATTTCATGAAGTCTCCAAATCATTAACAGAACGTGAAAATAATTTTTCACATATCCCAGTTTCTAAAATTCAACCACATTGGAGCTCCAAAATGTATTACTGGGGGAAGGAAGGAGTCTAAACAAAATCGGACTTTACTTTTTAAAGTGCTGTGTTTATAATCTTGATACTGAACACTACATTTACGGTGGCTTGATTGCTAGCACCAAGGGTTATTTTTATAATAATTATGTTTCTGTGGTTCGAATTAAAATCCATCTAGAACCTTATAGTTTAAAAATGGGTTTGCTTTTTCTTAAAAATTCTGCTGTAAGTTATCTTATTGCTTATGTAAAATAATGCATGTAATCTCTCTTTGTAAATTATGCTGGATATTATTTTAGAATAATAAACTAGACCCAGATCCGATTCTGCAGATTGTTAATGTAGTTTACATATAGATCCTGTATTTAGTACTATAAAATTAGGTTGGTCTTGACAGGGAAGATATAACTTTCTGTTAGAAGTATATTTTATATCATAATATTTGGGAGAAGTAATTGACACTTTAAAAGTCTGTTCTAATGGGGTTCTTTTTTTTGGCACCTGGACACGGACATGAACTAATGGAGTTCTTTGTAATAGAGTTTCATTGAAGATTTTAAGTGTCAAGCCTCCTTAGAAACTGAGTTCATCTTTTAAAATATTGCATTCATGACCCTAAAACTGTTGCTTCTTTAAGCCTATCTATAGGCATTATAGACTTTTGTTGGGTTTATGTGGGTTATATTGGGTTAGAGGATTTATGTAAGATATGTTATAAAGGAACATTTTCTTTTTCATGGATTGTGCATGCAGGAATATCAGAGAAGTGCAGTGTATCTTGAGTCTGTCTTGTATGTGTATGATTTGAGTGGTGAAATTTTGGTTTTCTCTGGACTTTGGGTTTAAAATGGTGATTTAATGATTATTTCATTGCCACAGAGTTTTTAATGTCATTCTTACAAAAATTGAGAGCAGCTTTAATATTGATAATGTGATTTTTAATTTATAACATAATTTTTAAAGTTTATTAGCATTTTATCATAGATAAAAGTTTTGATGCTTTGAATCTGATGCATATTTACTGATAATAGGCACTTTAGAAGAGAGGCTTCAAATTTATGAAGAAATTAGTAAGCAGCACCCCAGAGCAATTTCACCTAGAAGATTACCTTTGAATCTTGTCCCAGGTAATATTAGGATATCTTTTGTAACACTAATAATACTTGTTGAAATTACTCAACACCATTCACATTTTAAAAGCTTGTTTCTGGAATAGAGTTTACATCTACACCAGTCTTGGGGGTGGGAGTGATCAGTTATTTATTTGTTATGCATATGTTGTTTAAATAATTGTGTCATTTTCTTTTTATCAAAAGATTAATGGAAATTAAAAGCTTTTTATTTGACTGACTTTAAAAATACATGAAATACCTCTTAGAAGTGTACTGGGTTAGACAGTAGATACAAATTTATTTAAAAATAAATAAATAGTGCCTTTCATTTATGTAAATGATGAATAGTATTCTGATCCTCCCTGTTTTGTTTCAGCTTTGTGAAGTAGGCAGATTTCCTAATGTTTTCCAGGGAACATTAAGTCCCAGTGGATGTTAATAGGCTTGGTGGGGAGGATGCCTGTGCACTGAGATGTTCTTCATTCAAATGAGTTTGGGAAACTTTTGGTTAAACACAACAATCAGGCTTCTGTAGGACTTCCTAGAACTTTCAGTATATGAGTTGTGAATTTCCAAGGTGGGATGTACTGTGCAGAGGGGAGCATTTCCCTAGTAAAAGCGTTTTCTGGAAGATGCTCGAGCTCACATTTCTGTATCTCCTTTTTAAAAAAATAGCAGCCTGTTGAAATATAACTCACATACCATAAAATGCACTTTTTAAAGTGTGCAACTCAGTGTTTTAATGTGCTCAGGGAGTTGCACAACCATCATCACTCCCTGGTTTCAGGAAATTTTTGTCACTCCAAAAAGAAAGCTCATGTCCATTAGCAGTCACTCCCAGCCCCCAACCCCTGCACCAGGCAACCACTAACCTAACTTTCTGTACCTGTGGACTTGCTGGTTTTGGACATTTTGTATAATTGGAATCATACCATAGGTGGCCTTTTGTGTATAAGGTAGGAAGTATATTTTTACTGAAAGATAACCTGGAGCCAGTTTTTGAATATAAAGTGTGATTTGGGTAAAAGTGGGATCATTCTGGACCCTCTAGGACATTGTCTTTGAAACGCTAAAAGGATCTTTTTACAAGCTAGGCCTCAGTTGAGGGGTATTGACGGCTTGGGCTTCAAGGTCAGCGTCATTTGAGGTTCTAACATACATGTATTTACAAAGCTCTGGGGACCATATATAAAATTATGCAACTACTTAATTGTACCTGTGCAACAGCTGAATACTTCATGAAGTGTTTTCGCGTGTTTAGAAATATTTTTATGTGTAATAAGAAGGGTATCTTAGCATTATCAAAGGCAATAAGATCTTTCTCGAGAAACATGATGGAACTTGAGAATGCAAGTTTTGAAAAAGGCTTACTGGTTTTTAGATAAAAATGTTTATTACCTACAGATTAGTGAACAGCCAAAGTCCTGGGGAGATTCTCCAACAGCCTGAAATATTAAGTGCTGTGAAAACAGTACTTTTCAAAATAGCTAGTTTAATTCATCGTGATCTATTAGTCTTCACTGGCCAAGGAGGGAGAAAGAGGGGGATAATCCAGAGTATTAAACGAGAATGCTAATCCCATTTTGCTCCTATTTTATTTTTGTTTCATTGGATTGTTTTTATTTTTTATTGAGATATAGTTGACATACAATGTGTAAGTTTAAGGTGTATGATGTATTGATCGATACATTTATATATTCCAATATTATTATCACTGTAGTGTTAGCTAACACCTCCATTAGGTCACATGATTATCATTTCTTTTTTGTAGTGAAAACATGCACCATTATTTAGAGTAAATTCCCAGGCTATCAGATACAGTCTGATCTTGCTATTTATGTTCATTATTTTAGCGGTGGTTTTTGGGATATCAGTTTTTATGTGAATCTGTACTACATCTAGTGAAGAATTAGCATAGCATCTCTGTAGTCAGATAACTTGTTTTACAAGCTGCAGTGCTAAACAGGCACATAATGATTTTTTTTTTAATTTTAGAATTTTATTTTTTTATACAGCAGGTTCTTATCAGTTATGCATTTTATACATATTAGTGTATATATGTCAATCCCAATCTCCCAGTTCATCCCACCACCACCAGCCCTTCCCCACTTTCCCCCTTTGGTGTCCATATGTTTGTTCTCTACATCTGTGTCTCTATTTCTGCCCTGCAAACCGGTTCATCTGTACCATTTTTCTAGGTTCCACATGTATGCATTAATATATGATATTAGTTTTTCTCTTTCTGACTTACTTCACTCTGTATGACAGTCTCTAGATCCATCCATGTCTCTACAAATGACCCAATTTTGTTCCTTTTTATGGTTGAGTCAGGCACATAATGATTGATAGCTTTTTTTTCCCCCTAAAGGAAAGACTATGGGGGTACTAAAGAATTATTTTAAAATAGTTAGGAAGAAGGGAGGTTATTAATTTTTGTGAAACAGTTTTTCTTATATGTAAAGAAAAAAATTATGAGATGGGTAAATAGTAAGTAATTTGGGGATATACTGTGTGACTGAGCAGTTGAGTAGCTGTGTAGGCTTCTGGTTTAGACAGTGCATTCATACAGTTCTGAATAAAAGGGTGCAAAACAGGTTTTAACTGAAAAGTCTTTTCTGTGTCTCTGTCCTCTGGCCACCAAGTTTACTTCCCCAGAGACAGCCATTGTTACTAGTAGATGGTTTAACTCTTCCAGAAATACATTGTGCATATACAAGCAAAAGTGTGTGTTTGAGGGTTTATGTATAGTTTTCCTTTTTCCTCCACCTTTTGTACAAAAGTGACATAGATTGTTCTGCACCTTGTTTTCCTTTTCACTTAACTCTGTATCTGGAATTCAGTCCTATATCGGTATGTAAGACCTTCCTCATTCTTTATCATAGCTAGCTGCACAGTTGAAATAAAAGTTTAATGGGAGAAGAGGCTTGTAATATAGTGGATACTTGAGAGCTGAGTACATTGTCTTTTAAGTAGAATTGCCAGTATGATCTAAATAGATTGAGAAAGTTGAAGAGGAGTTCAGAGTAGCCTCTGACATGAAGATAAAATGCATGTTTTCTCAGTAGATGATGATAGCAAATGTGGAAAACTTTCTTAACTATAGAAACACAGTAGCTATCAGATGTCAAGGTGTAAATAATAGACATTTATTGAGTGGTTACTGTGTGCTTATGCTGTTTACTTTTCATCTTGTGTGAGTCATGAAAGAGTACTCTTGAGGCTGGTGGTGTTACCGTCATCTTACAGTGGAGAAATTGAGGTTTTTAGTGGACAGTGTCACACGAAGTAAGCAGCAACATCCCTGACTGCCTGCCACAATACTGTTAACCTTTGCTTTATATCAGAGAAAGTGCTGGAAAGATTTGATCTCTGAAACTTTTTGATTTTTAAGGAAGTAATGATGTATATTTAACCCAGAGTGAAATTTTGTGCAGTCCTGATAATCTGTGATTTTCAAAAGATTATATACAAAGTATACCGAAGGAACACAAAATACCACTCTGGGTTGAATATACATGATTACTTCCTTAAAATTCAAAAGTAGTTTTAGGGATCAAATCTTTCCAGCACTTCCTCTGTTATAAAGATTAGAGATCATCTGAAAACAGTCTTCGTAGTAAGTTGAGGTAACAAATGTTGATCCTGTTTTTATATTAGATAAAATTTTCACTCAATAAAATTTAAATTTCTCCTCTTAATATTTATGATATCTGTAATATGTTGAGATGCATGTTTTGTTCAGTAGTGTCAGTCACAACAAATAAAAATAACCACTTGGGTTGTTGGGTATTTTGGTAAAATGTGATTCATAAAGAAACCTTAAGAAAGGTCATTTCAGTAGTCTTACTTTAGCTTAAAACATTCATGACATGTATGTATCTTTTTTTTTCTTTTGAGTGGACAAATCCGTTTCCTTACATATTAACCCTTATTGTCAAAAAGTTAGAGCTTTTGTATTTAAAATTAATTTTTTTCTGCTTTTAAAAAGTGACACTGAAACTTTTTGGTAAGCGTTTAGCAATAATAGGAGATTTATTTACTTGATGTTACAAATAGGGTATTTATTTAATTCTAATGTTAGCATGCCTCAGGGCTCTGTCTGATATCTTATGGATGTTATTTTACTTACTGTCTATCTCACCCACTAGAATGTTAATAATTTCCATGAGGGCAGAATTAAAAAAAATTTTTTTGTTTTAATCACGGCTATATCCTGGATACCTGGAACAATGCCTGGCACATAGTAGGTGCTCGATAGATGATTGTGGAATGAATGACTGTTGAAATAAATCACTAGTTGATTCGGAAAACATTTGTAAATACCGTGTTAGCGTTTAAAAAGATACTTTGACTGCTACTTAAATATAGTGCTGGTTACAGTAGAATCCTTATATAGTTTGCAGAGTGCCTTCTGAGATGTAGGATTGAGATAGTAGCATTGAGCCTCTGCTGGTCAGTGAGATTAGGAAAGGTACTTCCTATGGGGACTGTATTCAGAATAGATAGTACGTTACTTTTCCTCAAAGCTGCACAGTCATTTTGTTTACCTATCTTTTGAAGTGTTCCTTGAAGATAGTTTGAATCTGCATCTAGGGAAAATACACTTGCCAACCGAACCGAGATATTTGGTGTTATGCTTTTTGGCGGTAACAAATAATGCTGACTGACTTTTTGGGTTTAAACATTGGATAGGGGAATCATTGTTTCTGAAGGAGTTTTATTTTTATTTATGAAATAATTTTGCGAACTGTTTGCATCAGTCGAAGTATAACAAAGTCCACTTTTGTTTCTAGGTGAAAAATTTAGAGAACTAATGGATAAGTTCCTGAGGGTTAACTTCAGTAAAGGCTGCCCACCCTTGTTTACTACTTTGAAATCTTTATATTACAATACAGAAAAGGTAAAATTTGGTCTTTATTCAATTTGCTGTAGTCTTTTTTACTAACTTAATTATTACAGAAGGATTTCCATGTAAATAATATGCTATGATTCAATCATTTTCTCTATTCTAATAATAGTGTGCACCTTAGTCTAATAATAGATGAACTGAAATTGTATGCATGTACTATAAGTAGTATCAAAGGAAATGTCAATCTGAAATTTACCGAGTAAACGGTTTATAAAAGCACTAAAATAAAGGTTGTTGTTTTTAATGTGTATACTTTTGTAGTGGGATTTTAAGTTTGACCTATTGTCACCAGAGGTCTATATTTAACTATTTGATGATTATCTATTATTTTATGGTATGACTGTGGATTTTTAAATTCGTTATGCTTGCTTTAAAAGTTAGAGCTTGGGGCTTCCCTGGTGGCGCAGTGGTTGAGAGTCTGCCTGCCGATGCAGGGGACACGGGTTCGTGCCCCGGTCCGGGAAGATCCCACATGCCACGGAGCGGCTGGGCCCGTGAGCCATGGCCGCTGAGCCTGAGCGTCCGGAGCCTGTGCTCCGCAACGGGAGAGGCCACACCAGTGAGAGGCCCGCGTATCACACAAAAAAATAAATAAATAAAATAAAATAAAGTTAGAGCATGGAAAATTGTTACTGCGACAGTAACATGTCATTTGGCACTGTTAGTTTTAACTAATAGGCTACATTTTAATGTAGTTTTAGCTAGTTTTCAAATGAAAAGAATCACTTTCTGCTTTTTAAAATTAGGAAATAGACTTGGTTTTATATTAGAGAGATAATTAGAAAATTAAAAGTTAATAGAAAATAATTATACTTCTATCTCCAAGCATTGCTTCTTATTTCTTAAGGTCTAAAATCTTGTGTTCATTTCTGTAATCAGTTTTTGAAAGTTACTAGTGGATAAGGAAAAGATTTTATTAAAAATGCTAAAATATTTTTAGTTAAACCTATATCACTTTATGTTTATTTAGTTTTGACCCATAATTATTTGTAAATTAGTAATAATTGTGAATAATAAAATATTGAAAAAAGTCAGTGTTAGGTATAACTGACACTTTCTTCCTTTGGCAGCGGGTTTCATAAACTAAAAGGGACAACTGATAATGTCTAGAGGGGAGTGGCTGAGGATGGCTAACAGAACTTCTGTACTCTGTTCCTACCATTGGTGCACCCAGTCTCCATGCCAATTGGGCAGATCCCCACTTCGGGAAAGAGACCTATAGTACCCGAATAGTAAAAAGTGTCATTTACATTAAAACAAACAAACAAACAAACAAAACTTAACAATTATTTAATGTCTGTAGTATGCTTTATTTGATTGCAATGGTACTGTTATAAATTTTTTTCTGCAGTTGATTTTTTTCTATTGATTTTTTTTGATAGTGATTGATTCATATGAAAACATGTAGCAGTGCCTACCAGTAATTTTTGTAGGTTATTTAAATTAGCATTTGCCAAAATTCTTCTCTTACTCATTTAGGCAAGGGTGACAGAGAAGAAAGATGAAATAAAATGTCGGAAATAATAAAGAACATGTATGTGAATGAGAATAGAGTAGTGCTTTTGTAACACTGTCTTACAGCAAGTACTGAAGACAGAATTTGTTCCTTACAGAATTCCTTACAGAATTTGTTCCTCTTAAGCTATCACTGGGCTTTCACTGGCTTTCTCAGTTTTCATAAGAGGCATAGACTTAAAAAAAAAAAAATCTCTCCAATATTGATCCAAAATTACCATCTTAAAAGTGTTAAGCACTTGTTGGTATTTTATTTTATAAAGCTTGGAAATTGCATTTTTAAAGAAGGCAGTGAGAATACATTCATCTATATGTGAACCTTTGACATCTCTTTAGTGTTAATCTTTGAGCATGCAACAGGAATGTTTACCATGTGTTTTTGAGAATTGAATTAAGCTGCAGAAAATTGAGTTTAAGTTGTCAGAACTTAGTATAGTGAGAAAAAATGTACAAGTATGGGAAATCCTTCTCAAATCATTTTGGTCACATATTTGTGATTACTCTAGAGGGCGTTTTAAAATTTGCATATTTCTTATCAGCAGTGAGTCCTGTTTTTAGCTAAGGGCTGCATTTTAACTCTCGAAGGATTTCAAAGAGGTTAAGGCTGATAAACAATTATAGTTTTGTAAGCTTCCAAGTCTTAAAAAATAATCCATGTCAGGTACCATGAAAATAAAATTATCTTTTGAAGTTAGCTTAGGATATAGTACAAGTGTCAAAAAGTATTTAAAAAATGTCTCCAGCATTTTAAATTGTGAATTTTGACCATAAATATTTTGTGTGTTTTCCCCCCAGCAATTTCACAATCAATTAATGTGTTATTGTGTAGTCTTCAATATCTTCTTTTTAACGACAGCATAGTCTTTTATCAAAATCATACCTCCAGCTGAACTTTGATTTTCAAAGTTTTTGCAGTTAAAAAAGTATATCTTTGTACACATAGCTTTACTTAGGATTTTTGTCTCATAAATTCTCTGAATAAATTAATGGGTAAAAGGTAAGAACATTTTGTTATTCTTGTTAAACATCAATTTGTATTGCCATTACCAAAGTGTGTGAAACGCTCACTGTGCCCTCACCAGCATTAGGCAGTGTTAAATATTTTCTTTTCTTATGTTTGCTTTTCTAATGAGATTTTATTTTAAAACATAAAGAAGCTAAATTTTAATGTAACCAGATTTGCTGATCTTTATTTCTATTGTGGAAGTTCACCTATTGTTTCACAAGCAGTTTGGAAAGTCCTCTTCGTCTTGAGCAGTGCTTCTCAAGGTGGGGCCGGGGAGGGAATTTTGTCCCCCAGGGGACATTCTGCAATGTCTGGAGGTGTGTTGGTTGTCAGCCTGGTGGGTGTGCTACTGATACCTAATGTGGGTGGAGCCCGGGGACGCTGCTGAACACTCTTCAGCGCACAGGACAGCCCCCCACAGCAAAGAACTGCGTCACCAACATGTTGGGCTGCGTGATTCTAGGGGCTGTCCTGTGCATCACAGGATATTTGGCAGTGTCCTTGGCCTCTACCACTTAGCGTCAGCAGCTTACCCCCAGTATCTTTGTTGTTTTCTTAATAGCTTTATTGAGATGCAGTTCACATACAATAAAATTGACCTATTTGAAGTTTACAAATTCACTGATTTTTAGTATATTCAGAGTTTTGCAACCATCACCACAGTAATTTTAGAAAATTTTCATCACCCGAAAAAGAAACCCCATTCGTATCTGCTCGCTGCACTCCCCCAGTCAGGCAGCCACTAGTCTACTTTCTGTTTATGGATTTGCCTATTCTGGGTATTTCATACAAACAGAATCAAACAATATGTGGCCTTTTTTTCTCTAGCTCCTATACTTAGCATAAATATTTTGACCTATGTGGTAGCATGAGGACTTCATCGCCTTTTATGTCCAAATAATGTCCAGTTGTATGGCTATACTACATTTTATCTATCAGTTGATGGACATTTTGGTTGTTTGTACCTTTTGGTATGAATAATGCTGTGAACATTTGTGTACAAGTTTTTGCATGTACATGTTTTCATTTCTCTTGGGTGCGTATACCCGGGATGGAATTGCTAGGTCAAATGGTAACTCCATGTTTAAACTTTTCAAAAACTTGTCAAGACTTTTCCAAAGTACCTTCACCATTTTACATTCCCACAAGTAGTGTATAAGGATTCTGATTTCTATACATCCTCACCAACAATCCACTTGTTATTATATGATACTTGATTATGGCCATCCTAGAGGGTGTGAAGTGGTCTATCTCCTTGTGGTTTTCGTTTGCATTTCCTTGATGACTGATTATTTTGAGCATTATTTCAAGTGCTTGTTGGCCATTTGTATATCTTCCCTGGAGAAACGTCAGTTCAGGTTCTTCTCCCAGTTTTTAATTGGGTTATTTGTCTCTTCATTATTAGTTGTAAGTTTTTAAATATATTCTAGGTACAAGTTTCTTATCAGATACATGATTTGAAAATATTTTCTACCATTTTGTGGATTGTCTTTCCACTTTCTTAAAAGTGTCTTGATGAAGCCCATTTTATCTTTTTTCCCTTGTGTTGCTTGTGCTTTTGTGTTGTATATAAGAAACCTATTTCCAAATTCGGGGTCATGAAGATTTACACATATTTACTTCTAAGAGTTTTATACTTTTGGTTCTTATATTAAAGTCTTTGATTCATTTTGCGTTCATTTTTGTATATGGTGTGAGGTGGGAGCCCAGCTTCATTCTTTTGCATGTGTTTGTCCAGTTTCCCAGCACCATTTGTTTTTTTTTTTCCATTGAAAGTCTTGATAGCCTTGTTGAAAGTAAATTGATCATAAATGTGAGGGTTCACTTCTGGACTCTCATTTCTGTTCTATTGATCTGTATGTCTGTCCTGAGGCTAGTATCACGCTGTCTTGATTACTGTAGCTTTGGGGTAAAATTTGAAATTAGAAAGTGTGAATCTTCCTAGTTTTTTTTTTTTAATATTCTTTTGGCCATTAAAGATTTATTTTATTTCCATATGAATTTTACTATCAATTTTTCAGCTTCTACAAAGAAGCCAGCTGGGATTTTATAGGGATTGCGTTGAATCTGTAGATCACTTTGGGAAGTATTTCCATCTTAACACTATTAAGTCTTTCAGTCTATGAACATTGGAAATTTTCCATTTATTTAGATTGTCTTTAATTTCTTTCAACAATTTTTTGTAGTTTTCAGTTTATAAGTCTTATACATCTTTTGTTAGATTTATTCCTAAGTATTTTATTTTTTTATGCTATGCTAGATGGAAGTATTTTCTCTTTTTTTATTATATAGTTTTAGATGTACATCCTGAAACTTATATAGGGCCAATTATAATTTGACATCTGTGTACACTATAAGTTGTTCACCACTACAAGCCTAGTTACCATCCATCACCATACAGTTGACCCCCCCCACCCCGCCTTCATCCATTTCACACCCACCCGGTAACTGCCTTCCCCTCTGGTAACCACTAATCTGTTTTTTGTGTCTGAGTTTTTTTTTTTTTTTTAATTTTTTTAAGATTCCACATATGAGTGCAATCATGTGACATTTGTCTCTGTCTGATTTATTTCACTTAGCATAATACTGTCGAGGTCCATCCATGTTGTTGCAAATGGCAGGACTTCATTATGGCTGAGTAAATAGTCCATTGTATATATACATCACATCTTTATCCATTCATCCATTGATGGACATCTAAATTGTTTCCATATTTTGGCTATTGTAAATAATCCTGCAGTGAACATAGGGGTGCATCTATCTTTTTGGATTAGTGTTTTTGTGTTCTTTGGATTGGAATTTTTCTTAAATTTAGTTTTCAGGTTTTTTTATTGCTAGTATATAAAATACGGTAGATTTTTGTATATTGTTCTTATATTCTGTAACCTTGATGAACTTGTTTATTAGTTGTTATAGTTGGTGTAATGAATTTCTGTCATCTGCAAATAGAAAGTTTTATTTCTTCCTTTCCAGTTTGTATCCTTTTTATTCATTTTCTTGACTAATTGCCCTGTCTAGAACCTCCAGTCAGTGTTGAATAGAAATGATGAGCATTGACATTTTTGTTTTGTTCTTGATCTCAGTGGGAAAGCATCTAGTCTTTCTCCATTAAATATTGTGTTAACTATGGATTTTTTTGTATATGCCCTTTATAATGTTGAGGAAGTTCCCTCCTACTCCTAGTTTGTTGAGCATTTTTATAGTGAAAGGGTGTTGGATTGAGTCAAATGGTTTTTCTTTGTCTATTGAGATGATCATGTGTTTATTGTTTTTATTCTGTTGATACTGTATATTACATTAATTGATTTTCAGATGTTAAACAACCTTGCATTAGTGGGATAAAACCCACTTGGTTGTGCTGTATAATTCTTTATATATGTTGCTAGGTTCAATTTGCTGGTATTTTATTAAGGATTTTTGCATCTATATTTCTAACAGATACTGGACTGTAGTTTTCTTGTGATGTCTTTGTCTGGTTTTGATATCAGGGTAATAATGGCCTTATAATGAGTTGGGAAGTGTTCTCCCCTGTTTTGTTTTGTTTTTTTGAAAAGTTTGTGAAGATTGGTATTGGTATTAAATATTTGGTAGGATTTACCAGTGAAACTATCTGGGCCTGGACTTTTCTTTGTGGGTAGTTTTTGATTACCTGTTGAAACTCTTTACTTGTTATTGGTTTATTTATATCTTCTATTTCTTCTTATTTGGTTTCTGAAATTTGTGTTTCTAGAAATTTGTCCATTTAAGTTATCCAGTATTGGCATATGTATTCATCATATTCCTTTATAATCATTTTATTTCCAGTCAGTAGTAAGTAATGTCTCTTCTTTAATTTTTAATTTTAATAACTTGAGTCTTCTTTTTTTCTTGGTCAGTCTAGCTAAAGGTTTGGCACTTTTGTCAATCTTTTCCGAAGACCAAATTTTGGATTTGTTGATTTCCCCACCCCCCTTTTCTATTTTATTGGTTCCCAAATCTAATCTTTATTATACCCTTACTTATGCTGGTTTTAGGTTTAATTCGCTCATCTTTTTCCATTTTTTTTTCCTAATATGTGCTTAGTGTTCTGTATTTTTGTTTTTTACTTTCCAGTTTTAATCGATGAGAAAAATGTTTTTTCTAAGGATAAAGATCTCTATTTGCACAGAAAGATACTGAGTAAAATCAGTTTTTATTTAATTTTAGTTCAACTGTCAAGGCTACAGTATATACATTGAAAAAATTGTTTTAGTGTTTTAAAGGAAACCAGAATGACCCTAAATAAGAGGTGGAAATTAATTCTGGGCTTCCATTTTCACCTATAATGGAAAGTACTTTGCAGTTTTGTTCTGTAGCTATTCACTATGTCAGACTATTGAGTGAAGGCAGTGAATCATCAAGGTTTGCTGGGTTGTTACAGGTGCATTTGATTCCATTGAAACTGGACATCAGTGCACAGGTGCAGTGAATATGAGTAAGAACATGGAAATGGAGTACTTGACGAGACTGACTGGATGAAGCATAGATGTCTCAACAAAAAGTGTATGGCTGTCCATACACAGGAAGGGGAGGTAGGCTGTTTCCCAGAGGACATTTTTTTTGTGTTAAATCTGCCCATACTATGAAAATATTCCAAGATCCTCATTCAGTTAAAGAACATGTAGAGGTTTGTGTGCCCTTTAGAAACTGGTGACTGTAGACCCGAAGAGTTACAAAAAACTTGGCCTATTCAGTGAAGAAAGAGAATCATCATGAACTTCGTTGGAATATTTCTACGGGAAGTACTAAATTGTTTGGCTGTTGTTAGTGGGAAACAACTATAATTTGTTGGTGGAGGTGGTGGGTAAACTAGATTTTGATCCTGGGATATATTGTCTGTAAGGTATCTTTGCTTCTTTCTTTATTTTTAATTAACTCAGGCAGGTATAAAATTTGAGTTTTGTATCTGTTTACTACCTAACTGTAATTGTGAAGGTAAGTTAGGAAAAAAATGAAGCTAAACAGCATTATAAAAACGTTAGAATTCTGTTATCATTGTAAAAATGGCTTCACAGTTACTAGTCAAGCAAAATGATTCTAAAAATGCTTCATTTCATATATACTTTTGGAAAACTAGGTGTTTCAGAAGGTGATACAGGGGAATATTGGCAAGGAAAGCAAGAGTTTGATTTGTATTTCAGGGCAATATAAGGAATTTTTTTCTTAGATGCTCTAAATAATAGAAGGACTACATTAAGGATGTTTCTTTGTGAGAATCCTGGATTTCTCACGAAAAGGAAAAAAATGAGTCAATAACAGTTCTATCTTTAAAAATTCCAGAAGGCATTATTTGCAGTGGTAACAGTATCAGAGTTAGTATTTTTCAGATATGCTGATCAACAGTTAATGGTAATTGTAATGATCATTAATTCATTTTTTGTTTGTTTAAAAACAGTTACATTTTGGGAGAAGAAAATAAAAGCAAGTATTGGCTTGGCCAGAAAGTTCTTTCGGTTTTTTCCATAACATCTTACAGAAAAACCCGAACAAACTTTTTGGCCAACCCAATACTTTTCCTAGGTATTCCAATACCTAGGAAGGTATCACAGTATACTATAATGTCTGCTGACATTTATTAATCCCCTTCACAATTTTTGCCAAATCTACATAACACCTATAGTGTTATTTAAAAAATATTTTTCAGTAACTTTGATTACTTTTTTGTTTTTCGTAAAAACCACAGATTTGTGCTAGTATCATTTTTATAAAACACATAAAATTAAAATCTAACTTAAAAAGTTTCAGTTGGTGAATTAGCTGTAATCATCTCTTGTTCCAGCGTGGGCACCACTCTTTGGGAAATACTGGTATAGGGAAAGGAGCATTGCTTTGGAATCAGGCCTGGTTTGGAATCCTGACTCCATCACACATTTGCTTGAGCAACTACCTGAATCTGTTTCTGGATCATAAAGTTGGGGAAGATAATACTTAAGGAGTTGCTGTGTTCTTTAATTAAATGATAAAGTTTGTAAAGTGCTTGGTTCAGAGAGGGTTTTCAAGAACTGGTCGTTCTCTCACCATCCCCACCCATCACACCTCATCTCTGCAAGAAGTTACCTAGTTTCATTTTAGTGTCATAGTTCTTGGACAACTTATCTCTAGCTAGCTCCTTTGGAACCAAAATTGTCACTGTTAATTGTACATTTATTAGAAATTAATCCAACAATTTTGGTCCTTGTTGATAAACTATTGTGCTTAGTTTTCTAATTTGGGTTTAAAAAAAAAATCTGAAAAGACAGTTTCAGTGCCTTTCATGTTACAGTAACATTTTAAATGGGATCTGTATTTATATTGTGAAAAATTGTGTATCAGATGTGGCTTGTAGGGCTTTGTCTTTAAGGGTAGTAAAGAATTCTTTTAACTCATACATAACAAAAGCTGGATAAGGGCAGTAATTTAGGAAATTACCTACAATAGTCACAACATTTGCCCAGGTTAGATTTTATTAGCAGAAACAAAGCTTTTTCAATCCTGGTCAAATTATAACTGTTAGAAGAAAATATTTAAATCAGGAGAAGGTGGTTGAACTTGGAAATTTTTTCAGTTCATAAAAAATTTTGACTGTATAATTTAAGCTATTTTGAGGCTTAAAGTTTTATTGTGATCTTAGATACCTAACAAGTGGATTGGCTTTCTTGATTTTAATTGGCAGCGGCAGATAGCTATTTTCAACAAGAATAGCCATTACATGTTGTTTTGCAAGAAAGGGGTTGAATATACAGTTATATTGTATAATTGAATATAATTATACAGTATACAATTATATAATTGAATATACAGTTATACAGTATTATTGAAATATAAATGGTAAGTAAACTTGAAGTAAAATGGGTCCTTTATACCTTAGTAAAACTCCTTAGACTAACTTTCATAGACAAGTTTGGAAAATTGAATTGTTCACTTAATTACTGAGTGAATGACCATAATATACATTTTTTAGATTCAATAAATATGCCTAATAAACCAGGAAGGACAGTGTTCTCTGCAGTTTTTTTATTTAGGACATTTCATGTGAACTTTCCATTACCTTAATTTATTTCCCCAATTAAATCTTGTTTTGAAGTTCTGAAGCTGGAGATTCTATTTTATTCAGTAGTATTTTATACTCCTTTATGAATAATTATGTGTAACTTCAGTATATATTTTGTTGTACTTTTTAAAATGATTAAAACTGATTTTAAAAATTTATTTCACCCTAGAGATGGAAAGGTACACCCTTATTTAAAGCTCTAGCTGTGGGTTTAGTAACTGCCAGTAGATGGCAGTGTAAGTTCATGGAAAACTATATCCTTCCATAAATTGAGTACTGAACGTTTTTTAAGTTACACATACTCTCAGTGAGATTGATCCTGGTGGGTTAAAAATGCCTATTACTTTTTTTTAAATAAATAAATATTTATTTATTAATTTATTTTTGGTTGTGTTGGGTCTTCGTTGCTGCACACAGGCGTTCTCTAGTTGCGGCGAGTGGGGGCTGCTCTTTGTTGCGGTTCATGGGCTTCTCGTTGCGGTGGCTTCTCTTGTTGCGGAGCACGGGGTCTAGGCGTGTGGGCTTCAGTAGTTGTGGCACGCAGGCTCAGTAGTTGTGGCTCGTGGGCTCTAGAGCACAGGCTCAGTAGTTGCTCCTCAGCATGTGGGATCTTCCTGGACCAGTGATCGAACCTGTGTCCCCTAAATTGGGAGGCGGATTCTTAACCACTGCACCACCAGGCAAGTCCCTAAAAATGCCTATTGGTTTTTATTTTGCTTTGTAGTAATAGTCTTATTGTAGCACCTTTAAAAATCAGTTCTCAAACTCTAGGGTATGTCAGAATTATCTGGCGGCTTGCTAAAAGCATTGCTAGACTCAGAGTTTCTGATTCTATAAATTTGGAGTTTGGTCAAAAATTTGCATCTCTAACAAACTACTAATGATACTAATGCTGACATTTATGATATTGATGGTGAGGATTGCACTTTTAGAACCACCTTTTTGTTGTTGTTTTATTGCAGCAAAATACACTTAACATAAGGTTTACCATGTTGACCATTTTTAAGTGTACGGTTTAGTGGTATTAACTACATTCACATTTTTGTGCACCCATCACCACCATCCATCCCCATAACTCTTTTCATCTTGTATAACTGAAATTCTGTACCCTTTAAACAATAACTTTCTGTTTTTCCCTCCCTCTAGCCCCCGGCAACAACCATTATACTTTATGTCTTTATGATTTTGACAACTCTAAGTAGGCTGATATAAGTGGAATCATACAGTAATTGTCTTTCTGTGACTAGGTTATTTCCCTTAGCGTAACGTCCATGTTGTAGCACATTTCAGAATTTCCGTTTCAAAGCTTAATAATATCCCATTGTATGTCTATACCACATTTGCTCATCCATTTTTCCATCCATGGACACTTGGATTGCTTCCACGTTTTGACTATTATGAACAATGATATGAACATGGATGTCCAAATATTTCTTAGAGATCTGCTTTCAGTTCTTTTGGATATATAGCCAGAAGTGGAATTGCTGGATCATTTGGTAGTTGTATTTTTAACTTTTTGAGGAACTGCTGTATTGTTTTCCACAGCAGCTGTACCATTTTCCACCAGCAGTGCACAAGGGTTGCAATTTTTTTCACATCCTTGTCTATAGTTGTTTTCTGTTTTGTTTTGTTTTAAGGTAGCCATCCTCCTGGGTGTGAGGTGGCATCTCATTGTAGTTTTGATTTGCATTTCCTTAATGACTAGTGATGTTGCACATCTTTTCATGTGCTTACTGGCTATTTGTATATCTTTGGAGAAATGTTTATTCAAGTATTTTATCAAACATTTTTGAATTGGACTTTTGTTGTTGAATTTTAGTTCTCCATATATTTTGGGTATTAACCTCTTATCAGATACATGATTTGCAAATATTTTCTCCTATTCCGTGGGTTGCCTCTTTATGGATGGCATCTTGGTGTACAAATTTTTAAATTTTCATGAAGTCCAATTTGTCAGTTTTTTCTTTTGTTACCTGTGCCTTTGGTGTCATATCCAAGAAATCATTGCCAAATCTAATATTGTGAAGTTTTTGTCCTGTGTTTTCTTTTAAGAGTTTTATTGTTTTAGGTCTTACATTTAGGTCCTTGATTCATTTTGAGTTAATTTTTGTACATGGTATTAGGTAAGGGTTCACCTGCATTCTTTTGCATGTGGATATGCAGTTTTCCCAATACCATTTGTTGAAAAGACTTCTGTTTCTCCAGTGATTGGTCTTGACACCCTTGTCAAAAATCATTTGACCATATATGCGAGGGTTTATTTCTGGACCCTCTGTTCTATTCCATTAGTCTCTACATCTGTCTTTAAGCCAGTACCACACTGTTTTGATTACAGTAACTTTGTAGTAAGTTTTGAAGTCAGGAGTGAGTCCTCTTGGTTTTGTTCTTTTTTAAGATTGTTTTGGCTCTTTGGGGTTCTTTGAGATTCCATGTTAATTTTAGGGTGGGCTTTTCTTTTTCTGCAAAAAAAAAAGGCATTTGGATTTTGATGGAGATAATGTTGAATTTATAGATCTCTTTGGGTAGTATTGATATTTTAATAATATTAATTTTTCCAATTCATGAATATGGGATGTGTTTCCATTTATTTGTGTCATCTTGAATTTTTTTCAGCAATGTTTTATAGTTTTCATTTTACAAGTTTTTCGCTTCCTTGGTTAAGTTAATTTCTAAGTATTCTTTTTGATGCTGTTGTGAATGAAATTGCTTTAGTAATTTCCTTTTCAGATTGTTCGTGTGTGTAAAAGTGCAGCTGATTTCTGTGTATTGACTTTTTGTATCTTGCTGCTTTGCTGAGTTCATTTATTCTAACAGGTTTTTCTGTGAAATCATTAGGGTTTTCTACTAGTAAGATCATATCATCTGCAGAGATAATTTTATTTCTTTCTTTACTATTTGAATACCTTTTATTTCTTTTTCTTGCCTTCCAGCAGTAGAACTTCCAGTACTGTGATGATAGATGTGATGAAAGCAGGCATCCTTGCCTTGTTCTTGATCGTAGTGGAAATGTTTTCAGTCTCTCACCATTAAGTATGATGTTCATTGTGAGTTTTTCATATTTGGCATTCATTATATTGAGATAGTTTCCTTCTATTCATAGAAGGAATTCATTTCATTTGGTGAATGTTTTTATAAGGAAAGGGTGGTGAATTTTGTCACATACTTTTTCTGCAGCAATTGAGATAATCACGTGGGTATTTTTCCTCCATTTTGTTGATGTGGCAAGGTATATTGATCGATTTTTATGTTAAACCATCCTTGCATTCCAGGAATAAATTCCTCTTGGTCATGTATAATCCTTTTAATACGCTGCTGAGGCATGTTTGCTAGTATTTTGTTGAGGATTTTGCATCCATATTCATTAGGGGTGTTGGTCAGTAGTTTTCTTGTGGTGCTTTTGTCTGGCTTTTGTCTGGCTTTGGTATGAGAGTAATGCTGGCCTCAGAATGAGTTTGGAAGTGTTCCCTTCTGTTTGATTTTTTGGCAGAGTTTGGTATTAGTTTTTAAAATGTTGGGTAGAATTCACCTTTGAAGCCATTGGGTCTAGGGCTGTTCTTTGTTGGTAGGTTTTTTGTTTGTTTGTTTTTTAAATTAATTTTTATTGGAGTATAGTTGCTTTACAATGTTGTGTTAGTTTCTGCTGTACAGCGAAGTGAATCAGCTATATGTATACATTATCCCCTCTTTTTTGGATTTCCTTCCCATTTAGGTCACCACAGAGCATTGAGTAGAGTTCCCTGTGCTATACAGTAGGTTCTCAGTAGTTAATCTGTTTTATACATAGCAGTGTATATATGTCAATCCCAGTTTCCCAATTCATCCCACTTCCCCTTCCCCCCTTGGTATCCATATGTTTGTTCTCTGGTAGGTTTTTGATTTCTGGTTGAATCTCCTTACTAGTTATAGGTCTATTCACATTTTAATAACCATTCTTTTTAAACAGTCCTTTGCTTTAAAAATCTTATTAAAATAATACAGCATTATTGTGTTTTAAAAGAGTGTCCTCATATTCTACTACCCTAATCCATTTGGTCATATTTCCAGTGAGCATGTATCTATACATATATGTTTTAGTGAAGTCATAATGTGTGTAACTTCTTTTCACGTTCTGTTTTTTATATGTTACTTACATATTTTCCCCTACTTTTAATGTGTACTGTCCCACCTATTCCTTATTGCCCTTCTATCTAAGAGAATTATGCCCTACAATGCAACATTCTTGTCAGAAAGAGATCATGTAAGCCTGAGAAGTGTTTTAATTTGATCTTTTTTGGTTTTTTGACTGCTGTCAGTGGGATGGTTTTAAAATAATACTGTATTGGTCACATACTATTATAAGTTTTAATGGTTTTTCTTCACTTTTGACCTTTGTTTTTCTGAAGTTCACAAATAAGGTGGTTATATTTTCTAACTCATTTTGAACAGGTAACATCAACAGACATTTAAAACAAGCCATGCATAGAAGCTACTTTTTTCCCCTGCCACTTCTAACTCATGTCACTTTTCTTTTGCACTTTCAGGGCATAGCATGTTTACAGTGTAGTGTATAATATTTCAGTCCTACCTAAGTGCAGCATTGGAATGAAAATCTATCAAAATGATCACTAAAAACAAAGGTAGTTTAAACATGTAGTTAGTTTACTTAACTTCTTCCATCAACTCACTGTATAATTTAGATGATTTCACTTGACTTTTTTGTAATGAGTGACATTTTAGAAAATCTGAATATATAATGGCTTACAACTTCACCCTGTAACAATGGGAAGCAAAAGGCAAATAAATTGTTAATATTAATATATTATACAGGTGTGTTCTTTGGCCAAAAAGAAAAAGAGTGTGTGGTAACTAGTGATGATTTGTCCATCAAAACCTGAAACTGTTGATATTTATTGAGATGAGAAATTAATGAGATTCTGTTTTACTATTAATAAAGAGAGCAGTACGTTTTCTGTTTTTCTCATTTTCCCCCAACACAGGGAGTAGGGAAAAGCAGACACCCCAATTTATAGTTAATTTATTGTACTGAAGTAAGCTGTATATTGCTTCCAAATCTAAATTAATCCATAGTAAATAAAAATACCTTCATAAAATATTTTAAAATTTTAAAACTATGTTTCTTTAACAGATTTCTATAATCCAGGAGCTTGTTACTAACTATGAAGCCTCTCTGAAAACGTGTGACTTTTTTAGCCCTTATGGTAAGTTTAAATTAGATTGAGTTGAAATTTGATTAGTCATTTCAATCCATTTTTAGTCACTAACACTATCTTATGTTTATTATGTATGTGCTACATGATAGCTGTTCCCTAAATAGTTTTTGAATTAGTGAATGAAATGAGAAGAACACTTGCAATCTTAAGTAATTAAAAATGTCCTAATCTTGTGGGGGGGGGGGGAGTTAACTCCATTTTAATATGAATAAACAGAATTGAGAGGTTGAGCAGCTTGACAAAGATCAAGTAGTTAGTTTATGTTGAAATGTATTTTTCGGGAATTCCTACTTCTTTGTTCTTTCTACTCTTATATTACTTTAAATCCTGTATAATTTGGTTCTTTGTTTTTCTGTTTGTAGGGGCATATGTAAATCAAGGCAGCTTTATTTAGAAAACACTCTAGAATGCTTTCAGTCATGCAAATGGTAACTTTGGTTTCTTCTTGCATCTTTTATTTGTTATCATCCTTTTGTTCTTGTTAGTTTGAAACAAATTTCACAATAAAATAACAGACACAGAAGTAAATAATGAACCCTCGTGTCCCCATCACCTACCTTCTTTTATCAGTGTTTCACCAGTATTATTTGAAGTATCTTCTGTCGACTTTTTTTTCCTGGAGTATTTTTAAAGCAAACATACTGTTTCCCCTGTCAGTACCTTAGTATGCATCTCTAACTGTTTAAAACACTTAAACACAAGATGTAGCCACAGTGCTGTCTTACACAAAATTAACTCTCATACCACAGTATCTAACACCCAGTCCGCATGCAAATTTTCCCAATTATTTAAAAAATTGTATAGCTGGTTTATTTGAATATGGATCCAACTAAGGTCCACACTTTACATTTGATTGTTATGTCTCTGCTATTCTTTTGATCTTGAGCAGTACTGTCCACTCCTTTCCCTTTTTTTTTGTTTGTCGAAAGGTCACTTGTCGTATGGGACGTGCCATGTTTTGAAGTTGGCTGATTGTCTTCTCATGGTATCATTTAATACATTCTGCTGTCATCCATATTTCTTACAAAGTTCGAGTTAGATTTACCTACTTTTTTTTTTTGGCCTTGCCGTGTGGCAAGTGAGATCTTAGTTCCCCAACCAGGGATTGAACCCATGCCCCCTGCAGTGGAAACGTGGAGTCCTAACCCCTGGACCGCCAGGCAATTCCCCTAGATTTACAGGCTTGATTAGATTCAGGTTCCATATGAATACTTCATACGTGACACTTTGTACTTCCTGTCATATCACATCTGAAGGCAGAAAACATTCTGGTTGTCTCTCTTTTTGTGATATTAAGATTGATCAGGATTTTGATGTTTGTCAGCCTAATCTGTCCATTAAAAGTTCTTCATTGGCCTAATGATTTTTGCAACCACTGAGAATCGTTGCCTTCATCCCTTATTTCATTCTAATCATCATTCCTTCTGCATTTATTAGCTGGAATTCTTATAGAGAAGGTTTTTTTATTAGTTATCTATTTTATACATATTAGTGTATATATTGTCAATCCCAAGTAAAGAACTTTTCTTCATCAAATATTTGGTTCCCCTGAAATATAGTTTATATGAGAGGAGCAAGATAAATGCTTGACTCTTTGCCTATGTTTATTATTTGTGTTTTAATTTTATGCTAATCTGTGTGTTTTCAGTGTTGTCATTTCATTTGGTCATCTAGTCCAGGAGACCTTCTGTGTTTTCTGAGGTGGCATGAGTAAATTCTCCTTTCTGCTCTTTCTACCTCATTTTATACCTGTGTGTCTTCCCTTCTGAAATCCATTTTGAGTGCTTGGTATTTCTTTATCTACTCTTCTGTAGCTTGAGTGTACAGAATGGGGAACCAGATGGAGCTCCGCTGATTCTGTGTGACCATGTTGTCAGGAATGTGTCCTCCTAATACCCTTCAATTTTGGGTTTCCCTGATGTAGTGTCGAGGCCTACTTACAATGCTAAGTAAGCCCTGGCCATTCTTGCTTTTGTGGAAATTTTGCAGTGGTAGTTAGGGACATCTTTTCTTCAAGCTATTTTCCTTGACTTTTCCTGGACCTGCTGCCTTATGCTCTCAGCCTGAGAATTCGTAGAGTTAGATTGATTTACCTCTTTTCCCCAAACTATTTCTTTGGAGTGAGGTATGGGTAGAAGCCTGTGAAACCGGCATCTTGTGTCTCTGTTTGGCTGCTACTTTTTGAACTTTACGACATGAAGTCATATCTCTTTCTATTGAACTTGGTCATTTTTGCTGGATTTGTACTGCTTATCGTAATAGTTAATTTCAGTATGCATTGGGAGAAAGAAAGTATGTGAGTTGCTCTACTTTGCCTCATTCCCTGTAATGATGTAATATTTGTTTGATTGCAGAGAATGGGGAGACAGAACCCCCAACGACACTACTCTGGGTTCAGTATTTCCTGGCACAGCACTTTGATAAACTTGGGCAGTATTCTTTGGCTTTGGATTATATTAATGCTGCAATTGCTAGTACTCCAACTCTAATAGAATTATTCTATATGAAAGCAAAAATTTACAAGGTAAAATCTTTGTCATGTTTTTGGAGTAGTTGAAGAATTTGGCCATTTTAAGAACGCTTGGAGTTCTTTCTGTGTAGAGATAACTTTTAGGACACCCTGGTAATCTATTCCTAATATTCTAATAATCCTAAGGAGTTTTATGTTATATAGTTGTATAGTCAGTATTAATAGTTTCATTTTCATTCAGCTCTTAGTAAATATGAATTGTAATGTATCTAAAGACTTCTAGATAAACTTGACAGAAATGTAACTGATTTCTAATTTGTCTTTAAGAACTTTTTCCATTATATTGTACCCATATTCTCTTAATCATAAACAGTGATTTCTTTAATACTTTCATTTCTTAAAGCATATAGGTAATCTCAGAGAAGCTGCCAAGTGGATGGATGAAGCTCAGTCTTTAGACACAGCCGACAGATTCATCAACTCCAAATGTGCAAAGTATATGCTTCGAGCAAATATGATAAAAGAAGCAGAGGAAATGTGCTCCAAGTTCACAAGGGTAGGAAACAGCGTGTAATTGTCTGAGTTAGTAAAATTAAAGTTAAGTTCTGTGGTGATGTGTGAAGTTTGCTGCTGAAGTTCCTAAGAATTCACTTTTGTTATTATTATTTTTTAATCTTGTTTGGCTCACATCCTAAGTATGGTTTCTTACTGCGGTTGATGTATGTGCGTGTGCTTCTGGTGGGAGATGATTAAAAAGCAATAACAGGAGCAAAATACCTTTATACAGAAATAAGCATTATGCCATACTTCAGTGCTTGTATGCAGGATTTGATTTATTGTTCTTTTGTTTCACTAGTAATTTGTGACTGCTGTTTAATTTCTCAGTTACAGTGTCTTAACTTCGTAATAGCTCATAGAGTTCTTTCTCTGTAGAACTAACTTCTGAGGACTACTGGTCTCTGTGACATTAAGAATTTAAGTTCTTTCAAATTGTTAGACTAAACATTTATTCCTTTGTTTCATCTTTCACCATCCTTTCATATCCTTTTCTGCACAGACTTTCTGTTATATTGTAAAAACAGTACACGTTTATGGTTAAAAATGTAAGGAGGCTAATGGAACAGAATAGAAAACTATTCACACATATTTGGAAACTTGGTATGTATCAGAGGTGCTTTAAAAATCAGAGGTGAAAAGATACTGTTTGGATAATTATTTATTTGTGTTGAAAAAAATAAAATGACATCCTTATCTTACACTGCACACAGATCAGTTACAGGTGGATTAAAGATCTAAAAGCAAACCTTTCACACGTCTGGAAGAAAGTATAGAAGTTTATCTTTAGGGCTCAAGGTAGGAAACATTTCTTAAGACACCAAACACATAAAGGTACAAGAGTAAAATTGATACACTTGATTATATCAAAATTAAAGATAATGTATAGCAAAAAATAATTATAAGCAAAATGACAAGGCAAACCATAGAATTGGAGAAGATATTTCCAACTCATATAAGAAGAAAAGAATTTATAAAGAAAGCCAAAGAATTCGCTGAAATAGTTACACATTGAATGTAACATAGAGGCATTATGAGAAAACCATGTTTCACGTTTGATTTCCAAGTTTTAATTAAGATACTTCAAAATAAATAATTTATATCTCCTAGTGCATTACATACAAAGTGGAGGGCTTTAGTGCTGGTGTTTGTAAGTAAGTTGTTTAGGATGAAAATAAGTTACCACTGTGCTCTGTGATGCTAATGTATCACTGATACAGCACCAGTGTACCACCTTGTTTAAATGTTAACTAGAGTCTAGTTGTGTCTGGGTGTTAAGGGAAACCCCTTATAATTTAGAAGCCACAGAATAGCTTGAACTTTTTTTTTTTTTTTTTTGGTACCATACAAGGAGTCCAGGACAGCTAATGCTCAGAAAACCTGAACTCCTCCATACAGTTCAGCACAGCCTTTTTTATTTATTTTTATTTTTGCTGTGTTGGGTCTTCGTTTTTGTGCGAGGGCTCTCTCTAGTTGTGGCAAGCGGGGGCCACCTTTCATCACGGTGTGCGGGCCTCTCACTATCGCGGCCTCTTGTTGCGAAGCGCAGGCTCAGTAGTTGTGGCTCACGGGCCCAGCTGCTCCGCGGCATGTGAGATCCTCCCGGACCAGGGCTCGAATTGGTGTCCCCTGCGTTAGCAGGCAGATTCTCAACCGCTGCGCCACCAGGGAAGCCCTAGCTTGAAGTTTTATTGTGAAAATTTAACTACTTGCAAGAATGATGTCATAGAAACATTAAATACACATACACACACAATACTCAATAAGAAAAAGACGAGACAATACAAATATGGGCAAAGGAGATGAATAATTAGTTCACAGAAGTAGAATATGGAATGGCCAAAAGATACCTTCATTAATAATCAGGGAAAAAACAATATATCATTTTTTACCCATGAAATTACCCAGAAATTTAAGACTGACATTACTTGGTATTGACAGATAGTATGTCATTCATACACACACAAACACACACATGCACACACATCTCACATACGTATACCATATATCTGTATTGTGTATATATTTATGATGAGAAAGAAACAACGTATGGTCTATGCATGTGATGTACATGTACACATATAGGTTTAATTTTTCATTAAAAGCTACTACTTATGGACCATTTGTTGTTTCTCATCGTAAAAGAGCTTTTTTTTTTAAAATTTTTAATTTATTTTTGGCTGTGTTGGTTCTTCATTGCTGCACGTGGGCTTTCTCTGGTTGTGGTGAGCAGGGGCTACTCTTTGTCGCAGTGCGCGGGCTTCTCATTGCAGTAGATTCTCTTGTTGTGGAGCAACGGGTTCTAGCCATGTGGGCTTTAGTAGCTGTGGCGCACGGACTCTAGAGCGCAGGCTCAGTAGTTGTGGTGCACGGGCTTAGTTGCTCAGTGGCATGTGGGATCGTCTTGAACCAGGGATCAAACCCATGTCCCCTGCATTGGCAGGTGGATTCTTAACCACTGCGCCACCAGAGAAGCCCTAGGTAGACTCTTTAAAACCCATGTTTTAGAATTGTGTAGTAGGATACAAACTAGTATTTCTAAAACTCATATGGCATAGGATCAACAGTAATTGTAAAGTGGCAGATGTAGTGGTGCAGAGTATTAGCAAGAACGATGGTAATGATCAAGGGGTCAATCCAAGAAGAAGATATAACAATCGTAAACATATATGTACCCAACATAGGAGCACCTAAATACATAAAGCAAATATTAATAGACATAAAGGGAGAAATGACAGTAACACAGTAATAGTAGGGGACTTTAATACCCCACTTACATCAATGGACAGATCATCCAGACAGAACATCAGTAATGTTCTAAATCATTTCTGAATGCTTTCTAAAGCTGAAAGCATTTCCTCTAAGGCCAGGAACAAGACAAGGATGCCCACTGATGCCACCTTTATTCAGCATAGTATTGGAAGTTCTAGCCACAGCAATCAGACAAGAAAAAGAAATAAAAGGAATCCAATTTAGAAAGAAAGTAAACTGTAACTGTTTGCAGATGACATGATACTATATATAGAAAATCCTAAATGTACCACCAGAAAACTGCTAAAGCTCATTAATGAATTGAGTTGCTGGATACAAAATTAATATACAGAAATCCATTGCATTTCTATACACTAACAACAAACTATCAGAAAGAGAAATTAAGGAAACAATCCCATTTACCGTAACATCAAAAAGAATAAAATACTTAGGAATAAACCTATCCAAGGAGGTAAAAGACTTGTACTCAGAAAACTGTAAGACACTGATGAAAGAAATTGAAGAGGTCATAAACAGATGGAAAGATATATTGTGTTCATGGATTGGAAGAATTAATATTGTTAAAATGACCATACTACTGAAGGCAATCTATAGATTCAGTGCAGTTCCTTGGTATTAAAATACCAAGGGTATTTTTTTCACAGAACTAGAAGAAATAATTTAAAATTTTTATGGAAACTCAAAAGACCCTGAATAGCCAAAACAAGCTCCCTGACTTCAGACTGTACTACAAAGCTACAGTCATCAAAACAGAATGGTATTGGCACAAAAACAGACACATAGATCAGTGGAACAGAATAAAGCCCAGAAATAAATCCCACCCACTTATGGTCAATTAATCTACAACAAAGGAGGCAATAATATACAGTGGAGAAAAGACAGTCTCTTCAGTAAGTAGTGCTGGGAAAACTGGACAACTACATGTAAAAGAATGAAATTGGAACATTCTCTAACACCGTATACAAAAATAAACTCAAGATGGATTGAAGATCTAAATGTAAGACTGGAAACCATAAAACTCCTAGAAGAAAACATAGGCAGAGCACTCTTTGACATAAATCATAGCAATTTTTTTGAATCTGTTTCCTAAAGCAAAGGAAATAAAAGCAAAAATAAACAAATGGTACCTAATTAGACTTAAAAGCTTTTTCACAGCAAAGGAGACCATTGACAAAATGAAAAAACAACCTACTGAATGGGAAAAAAGATTTGCTAATGATGTGACTTATAAGGGGTTAATATCCAAAATAAACAGCTCATACAACTCAACGTCAGAAAAACAAACAACATGATGAAAAAATGGGCAGAAGACTTGAATAGACATTTTCCAAAGAAGACGTACAGATGGCCAGCAGGCATATGAAGAGATGCTCAATGTTGTTAATCATCAGAGAAACGCAAATTAAAACCACAGTCAGGTGTCACCTCACACCTGTCATAATGGCTGCCCTCAAAAAGACCACAAATAAATGTTGGTGAGGATGTGGAGAAAAGGGAACACTGTTGGTGGGAATCTAAACTGGTGCAGCCAGTGTGGAAAACAGTATGGAGGTTTCTCAGAAAAAATAGAAATACCATATGACCCAGCAGTTCCATTCCTGGGTATAAATCCAGAAACAAATGAAAACACTGATTCGAAAAGATATATGCACCCTAATGTTCATAGCATTATTTACAGTTGCCAATATATGGAAGCAACCAGTGTCCATCAACAGAAGAATGGACAAAGCAGATGCAGTATATATGTATATACAATGGAATACTACTCAGCCATAAAAAAGAATGAAATTTTGCCATTTGCAACAACATGGATGGACTTGGAGGGTATTATGCTAAGTGAAGTAAGTCAGACAGAGAAACACAAATACTGTATGATACCACTTATATATGGAATCTAAAAAATAGAGCTAGCGAATATAACAAAGAGGAAACAGACTCTCAGATATAGAGAACAAATTAATGGTTACCAGTGGGCCGGGAAAGAAGGGGACAGGGGCAAGATGGGGGTAAGGGATTAAGAGATACAAACTATTGTGTATAGAATAAATAAGCTACAAGAATATATTGTACAACACAGGGAATGTAGCCAATATTTTATAACTGTATAAATGGAGTATAGCCTTTAAAAATTGTGAATTACTGTTATACACCTATAACAAATTATTGTACATTAGCTATATCAATAAAAAAAGGATGATGGGTATTAGAGAAAAATAAAATTAGGAAAATAGTAGTACTGTTTATGTTCATATAGCACCTAATCCCATGTAAAATCACATGACATTTTACAGCAAGGTAATTAAGGCTCTGAAGAGGTTACTTGAATCATCTTTGGTCACATAGTCAGTAGTACCGGGGCTCAAACTCTTCAATGCCCTTTCCACTGTGTCACAATTTTGAAGATTAGAAATTAGAAGAAAGTCCAAGAGTAGATGTAAAAGCAGTGATGCTTGTAGAGAAAAGTACCACCTGGAAGGCCAAGCTAGATTAGAAATAAAGTACAATTAGAAATGAGTATATAAAACTTCTTAAGTTAAATAAATCCAGTGGTTTAAAAAAAATAAAAAACAGAAAACACCCACACAGCAAATCACAGCCGACTCGGATATGTCTGAAAAGGCCCAGAAGAATGAAGGGGAAGAAAGAAGGGGAAAGGTTGGCTGTTCGAGGAGAGTAGTCCTCAAAGTCTGGGGCTCAGCTTGCTCATCGTAATCATGTCCGATCATCCACTCTTGACAAGTTGCTGTGCCGTGTGGAGAGCCTGTTAGTGTATCCATACTGCTTCACTGGCCAGGCGTGTCCCTAACGTGTGGTGGATAACAGTGAACTGGGGGAGGAGAATTGCTAATGACTCTGATAATCAGTTTATATCTGCTTGGTAATAAGTGAGTAAAGTGCTCATATTTCCGTCTTGCAGATTTTTCACAGTTTAGAATGTTTGTAGAGTTGCTGATGCAAGTTGGAAAGTTCTAGTTAGTAAAGTTTTGAAATGAAAAATGATGTAGATTTCTTATAAACATATGTAGTCATCAAAAAATGGAATATATATGCAGCCCTAAAGATGACATAAAATACCACCATAATTTCCTTTACCCAGAGATAACTAGTTTTTATACTTGAATTCTGAAAATTGAACTGATAACTCACAATGGGTGTGAAAGAGAAGTGAATATTAAACTTATATAAATGTACCCATATTTTTACTGTCTTTCTTGGGGTCACATAAAGTATATTTTAAATAACTGTTCTAAATTGTGACAAAACTCCAGTGCCCCTGCACTGAAACTAGGTACTCTATGTCTTACACTCTTCTAGAATACACACTGAGCCTGAGTTAACAAATATTCTTTTTTTTTTTTTTTGCGGTACGCGGGCCTCTCACTGTTGCGGCCTCTCCCGTTGCGGAGCACAGGCTCTGGACGTGCAGGCTCAGCGGCCATGGCTCACAGGCCCAGCCGCTCCGCGGCATGTGGAATGTTCCCGGACCTGGGCACAAACCCGTGTCCCCTGCATTGGCAGGTGGACTCTCAACCACTGTGCCACCAGGGAAGCCCCACAAATATTCTTAATAAATTCCATTATTTGGTTTTGTCAGCCCACTGCAAAGAGTTGGCATGCTGTTAGAAGCAGACACATGGGTACAAAGGAAGTGACAACTGATAGCCTGACGTGGAGGGACGAGACTTGGGAAACTGAAAAGCAGGCTTGGAACTACTAGTAAGCAATTTGAAAATGATGTTGTAAATAGTAGTGATCCTAAGTTGGCAAGGAAAGATTAAGTAGCTTTTGCTTAATAGACAAAAGATAGGCAGTGCTTCTTAGGATTACTGTCTTAAATAGATTGAGTAAAAGCTTTGGTGTTTAAAACTTAGCTTCAGTAATCTGCAGTCTTTTCTTTGTAGGTTTTTGAATATCTCAACAGAGCTGGAAAATAAGACATGTAATTTTAAGTTGATAGGAGCCTTTTGGAAGCACATTGATATATTTGTTATATAATTTGTTAATACTATTTATTGTCGTAATAATCCTTGTAGACATAGTTGTAAAAGAGAAAATGGGATTTTTAGGATCTCTTTTATTTGTTTCCTTCCTTTATTTATGACTGCTTCCATTTCAGGAAGGAACATCTGCCATGGAAAATCTAAATGAAATGCAGTGTATGTGGTTTCAAACAGAATGCATTTCAGCTTATCAGCGTTTGGGAAGATATGGGGATGCTTTGAAAAAATGCCATGAAGTAGAAAGGGTAAGTTAATAGAGTTTTGGCTTTATTTTTCTCCTGTAAGGTGACAAAAAAAGCAGGTAGATTTCTGCATGGGATCATCTACCTCTTATAACTACTTTGGAAACTTCATTGTGAAAAAATTCTTGATCTTTAGCCTTTCAGACATTCAGAAGTTGTGAATAAATGATTGCTTTCTTTTGATCCTCAAATGGTTATGATTTCGACATGTCTGCATACTTTTGCCTGAAGGAAGAAGGAAAAGATTAGTAAGTTATTGTTGCTATGATTAACATATACTCAAAATTCCTATTCCCTAATCGGGCCATTATTGATTTTCACCTCTAGCCTAGAAAGGTGTACAAGCTGATGGCCACCTCTCTCCTCTTTATGTCAGGATCTGCTCTATAGTCAGCCTCTCTCCAGTTTGTCTTCCCAGGATATTTGTTCTCACATTCAGCACTTTGTACACAATGTGTGGCTGGTTTGCAAGCTTACTTTATTACTTGCTAGGATTATGTGTGTGATGTGCCTTAGTAAGGGGACTTTTCTTTTCCTTGTGTGTGAATTTTTGTTTTCCTGTTCTTTGTCATCTCTGAAGCACTCTCCTTCCAAATGGACCACAGGAGGAAAAGAGCCACAAATGCACCCCTGAGGCAGCCCTCAGCAGCCCTCAGCTGGGGGTCACTCGGCAGCACTGTCCCAAGCTGACGCAGTATAGAGCCACAGGCGTCGTAGTCAGGTGAGCCTGATGTCTGCACTCTGGCAGTCACTTTGGCCTTTTTCCCACATGAAACTTCTGAGGTTGCCCAAAAGGAAGGCTAAATCTTAGGGGGTGGCTTTGGTTGGGAACTGGAACTAGGATTCTACCTGAACCCTTTTAGAAATAGCTTAGTTTTTGCTTTGCTTTGTTTTGTTTTGTTTTTTTCCTTTTTAAGCCTGGGCTTGATGGCTGGATTGCTGGGGAAAATCCTTCTCATCTTCTTGGAAAATATAAAGCCTTTGGATGATATATTCAGGCAGTATCCAAGCATTCTAAGTTTAAATCAGGCTCTTACTTCTGTGACAAAACCTAGATCACTAGCTTGCTTCGACACTCATAGATGATGGTCACTCTAAAAGCATTCTGCTTGTTACTAAGGAAAGACATTTTTATTAACGAGGACATTCTCAGGGGGCGGTAGATTGTTTCCTGAGTGAACAGCCTACTCGGCACGTATGGACCAGTAATTCCAGCGAGACCATAATTAGAAATTTATCAGATTTTCTGTGAAAGTCAAATTTGAACACCTGGGGGTCATCCTGAACTTTTCCAGCTCTAGTCCCATTCCTCCTAACATTAGTAACTGTACTACTTTATTCTTTTTAATATTTTTTGAAGATTGTTAGACTATGATTGCTAGCTATTCCATTACTAAGTTTCATTCCCCTGAGTTTCAGTGATTTTGAACTACTGCAGTTGAACCCTTGACCAGAGTGGGCGTTGGGATGCCAGTGCTGTGTGAGGTTGAGAATCCCTCTGTGCCTTCTCGTTGCCTCTGTATGTGTGGTGCCTGCATATCCGTGGTTCTGTATCCGTGGATGCGGCCAACCGCGGATTGTGTAGCACTGTAGTATTTACTGTTGAAAACAATTCACATATTGGTGGGCCCGCGTGGTGGTGTTCAAGGGTCAGCTGTACTTCCAGTTCAAGAAGTATGTTTTGACTGGTAGAAAGCATTTTTGAAGGAAAACAAATTAGAGGAAATCATTGGTTATCAGAGATTAAAACATGGTAGAAATCGTCACCCTCTGGTCATGTTATATAACTGTTATTGCTAGAAACTTTACAAAGTGTCTTCAGGGTTTGCTGTTGGTGCTTGAAAATATAACCAGAAGCAGATAAGTAAGAAAAGGTCCTTCATATTCCACTTGTAAGCTAGTCTTTATAGTGAATGATTTATACTAAAAAGTAAATATTATAAGACTTAGCTCTTCTAGTGGTTATGTGTAAAAACATTAGTGTATAGTACAAATAGGGTGATTAAATGTTTGCTGATTAATGCTTCTGAAATTAATTTCTAATAAAATTAATATAATCTAAAAGAAAATTCTTGATATAATTGTAAGGATTTACGAGTAATTACAGAAATCAAAGATATAATAGGTATCTGTTTGAGTTACTTTTGTGCCTAGGTTTTAACTATTTTAGTAAAGAAATGAGCACCTTTCAGATATAAAATTTTGCAGTTGACCTTCTAAATAGAAGGTCATTGAATAGAGAAATAAGTTCCAAGAAGGGCTAAGTCCTTCTCCCTTCAAGAATTCATTCAAGAGTTCTTTCACTGAAGGCAGTTTCAGCTTAGGACATACTGCTGCTGTATGCTCTTACTAATTGGATTTGAAACATTAGATTTCTAGAATGGCCCACTGTAGTACTTCTGCCTTCATCTTGCCCCACTTATAGGATTTTAGGATTATATATAAAGATTATGTAGTCCGACCCAATCTGATGTTTAGAACTTGTTTTATTAAAGACAAGACAAAATGACCACCTTCAAAGTATTGGCTGTAAACTTGTGTTCATAATAATATTTTTAACTATTTTATCTTTCAAGAATTGAGCTTTCTTTTCCTTTTTTTTTCAGGTGATTAGTTTCTCATTATTTTAGTGTATTGATTTATATCTGAAATAGGAACAATGTATATTTCTAAAACTTTTTGATAAGATCTAAGATTTCTGATAGATCAAAACCATAGGAAGTTCATAAATTTATCTTCTAGTGCATCTTAATCTTTATCAAATTGACATGTGCTTTTATTTATTTTAAAAAATTTATTTATTTTAATTAATTTATTTTTGGCTGCATTGGGTCTTCGTTGCTCCATGCGGACTTTCTCTAATTGTGGCGAGCGGGGGCTACTCTTGTTTGCCATGCGCGGGCTTCTCACTGCGGTGGCTTCTCTTGTTGCAGAGCACAGGCTTTAGGCACGCAGGCTTCAGTAGTTGTGGTGCGTGGGCTCAGCAGCTGTGGCTCACGGGCTCTAGAGCACAGGCTCAGTACTTGTGGCGCACAGGCTTAGTTGCTCCATGGCATGTGGGATCTTCCCAGACCGGGGATCGAAGTCAGTCATGTTGCTTGCATTGGCCGGTGGATTCCTAACCACTGTGCCACCAGGGAAGTCCTGACACATGCTTTTATAACAACTGATTTTCTATAAAGAAAATAGAGTTGCTTATTGCCCTAGTTGGTCTAGTTATTATTATTTAAGTCCAGAGGTTTTTGTAGCCTTTCCATGTATGAGCTCCTATTAGTCTCCTGCAGCAACTCTGAGAAGTACTGGGTGGGAGAATCTGGGTCAGAAGAGAAGGCCTAATAGGAAATTCCTGAAGAAAACCATACTTTTAAGCTGTGAATAGCATTTCTTAATTTTTTGATGACTTGTCTTACTTCGATACAAGCCTAATTTTGACAACTTAAGCAATTCCTGTCAGCATTCCCGCCGCATTTTCCCTCACCCCCAAAAGAGAGAACTAGTGTTCATGATGAGGGGGAAAGTGAGTTAAGGGCATAGGCTGTATGTTAAAATTAGGGTGCCTAATTTCTGCGTGACCTAAGTGACCATATCATGTTCATGTTTGGCTGAAGTGCAGGGAAGGTAACTTTACCTATTTGCCTGTTTTTGTTATCTAGTATATTTTTATGTTTTATAAATTTGGAGACTTAAACATCACCCCAGGGTAGTTCTAGGGAGATCTTTGTGGTAATGGACTAGTTCTTTATCTTGATTGTGGTGGTGGTTACACAAATCTACACACGATGAAATCACATGGAACTATACACACACATTAAGCCAATGTCAGGTTTTTGTTTTGATAGTTACTATAGGATATAACCTTGTGGGGAAACTGAGGGAAGAGTATATGGGACATCTCTGCACTATCTTTGCAACTTCCTTTACCTATAATTATTCCAAAGTTAAAGTTAAAAAAGAAAATCAACCTAGGATTATTTAATTGTTTTTAAGTAGGAATATGCCATTCCTGAGCAGGTTCCTGAGACACAGGCTTTCAGTGGAAAAACTGAGAAGGCCTCAGACAAACTGGGATTAAGTTGGTTACCCTATTTATGGAAGACATTAACTGGAGAGAGGCAGCCTATGGGCTGTTACTGATAAAGAGGCGGCTTAAATGTTTGTGGTTCCATATGGCTCCCTCTAAGACTTGACTTAAATCTACGTCTACTAATGCTATAGGAATATCTCTTGAAACTTGTGTCTGCCTTTTTACACATAAATGTTTCTCACCCTTAAAAAAAGGTCCTGTAATCTCTCAGATGCTTTCATCTCATTATGTGTGCCATGATTTTGGGCACTGCCATTTTTCCTCAGTCAGTTGTATTGAATTTTAAGATATTATAGTGCTAGATATAACTTGATTTATATTAGCCGTGAACAACTATGTAATTCCTTGATTTAAAAAAAGTTTATGTTATTATTTGTCTTATTAATGGGAGGAATGCAACTTTCAAATATAACATTAAAGCATGATTCTTGAACTAGGAAATATAAACTAATTTAAAATGTTCATTTTTTTTCTTCCCCATTTCTTTCCTTCACAATGTATACTTTTATTCTTTTTATCTTAGTATTCTTCCCTTAAAGTCTCAGGTACTTAGAGTAATTCTGTGTATAGTGTATTTCTAATTACCAAGATAACTAAAATTATCAAATGATATGGACAATTACTAATGTGTTCTCTGCACAGTGAGTTACTAGGCCTCCAGGACAGAGGGAAAATGAAGTAGTAGCAGAGTTTGATCTGTGTTTGTGTAGTGAATCATTCATTTTCCTATATATTTTTGGCGAAGTTAAAATAGGGGAAAAGAAAGAAGATGGAGGTAGAGATGCATGTAGGGAAGAAAATAAAAGTATAAATTGTTTTGTCAGAGGGTTAGTTGTCTTTTTTCCGTGTAGGGGATTAGTTCTTAACCCTTTTTGGGCCACGGACCCTTTGAGAATTGGATGAAAGCCTCAAGCTCTCTCCTTAGGAAAATGTTATTATGCTTGTTTATAAGTAGACTCCAGATTAAGAACTTTTGCTAAAATGGAATGTAAGTAGATAAATGGGAGTTTAATGAGTGAGAGAAAACCATAATGTTCTGCCTTTGTAAAGCAGTTTGCTGTTCAGAATGAACTTTAAAATAATTATTTGATCCCTTAGCAACCTTATGAAATTAGCTGTATATATTGATATTTCTTTATTCCTAACTTAGGTTAAATAATTGAGGCTCTAGGAAATTAACAAGTCACACGAATGATAAGCAGCTTCTCTCCTGAGTTGGCAGATATTGTGCTTATTGAATGTCTACTGTGCTAGGCCCTGTGCCAGGTAGTGGGGATGGATATGATAGGCTTGTCCTTGAAGAGCTCTTGGTTGGGTAGAACCATCTAATTTGTAGACATTCAGTGTGAACCTATATATATTTAGTCTCCGTTCAGCTCAGTTTAACTCTGCGTTGCTGATTTTGGGGGGAATACTGAGGAGAAGTATTTCATTAAAACGAAAATATCAGTATGTTGTAATTTCCAGGCTTAAAAAATAACCTGATCATCTGACTTTAGTTCCCTGACCAGGGTTGAATTCGGGACTGGCAGTGAAAGCGCTGAGTTCTAACAACTGGACCAACAGGGAATTCCCTTCATCTGACTTATTTCATAGAAATTGAGTATCATAATAAAACATAATGTATAGAGAATGGGCATGGATCATAGGAAGAGAAACTTAAGTTTAATGCAAAGAACACCTTGAGGTCCTTCATATGTTAAACACTGGAGAGGGCAACTAAGTGAAATTGTGACTGCTTACATTATCTTTCGGGCTTTTTATGATTTTCTTTTCAAAAGTAGACATTATTGACATAAACGTAAGGGATAATTTTGTGGTTTTGTTTTTAAGCATTTTTTTGAGATAACCGACGATCAATTTGACTTCCATACTTATTGCATGAGAAAGATGACCCTTCGTGCCTACGTTGACCTTTTGAGATTAGAAGATATACTCAGGAGACATGCCTTCTATTTCAAGGCCGCTAGATCAGCTATTGAAATATATTTGAAATTGTATGATAATCCCTTGACCAATGAAAGCAAACAACAAGAAATAAATTCAGGTAACTGAAAAGGGACTTGCTTAAAGAGATTTGAAAAGAACACAAAATTTCAGAACATCATTAACATAACGATGAAAAAGTATATTATCAGATGGATGTGAAGACAACATTAGATAACTGATAATACCCAAAAAAGTGGGGGGAAGACTTAGAAAAAGTCGACAGGATGATGTCCTGTAACTGATGCTTCTAAATTACCCTAATGGAATGACCTGTAGTCATTCTAATTTTTATCGTTGGTAGGGCCCATTCAGGAAAAATAGAAATGTTTATGGGCTGTTTTTTTTTTTTTTTTCTTAAATAGGAATTGAAGATAGTTTTGAGCTTTTTAGGGGAAAAAATATATATTTGTGCAACTTCGAATACCTACTTGATTGAAAATAATAATACCAATGAGAATATCTGTATAGAGCCTTTTATTCACTAAAATGTTAATATCTAAGAATATTTGAGAAATAGCATGGAGGCAAATTTCTGATCAGATCACGGGTGTTTATGTGCACTTATCCTTGATATATTCATATTCCAAGAGGATAGTCATCAGCCCCACTTTATACAGTTTGGGACTTGAGCCTGAGAGAAGATGATTTGCCTAAACCCATGTATTGTGTAGGAAGCAGAACCAGGCTAGAATTGGTTAATTTTAGTTGATGCAGCATTTGCTATTGCATTTTGTGTGCCAGGTTTGAGCTAGTCATTAGGAGTACACTTTCTAAAAACTTCTATATAGTTGCCCCCCCAAAAACTATACTAATAGTATGTATTGAATAAGAATATGAGGAAATTGGAAACATTGACTCAGAATTTTCATTCATTTGGATATTTATAGAAAACCTGTCAGCCAAAGAATTGAAGAAAATGCTTAGCAAGCAGAGAAGAGCTCAAAAAAAGGCTAAATTAGAAGAAGAGAAAAAGCATGTGGAAAGGGAACGTCAACAAAAAAATCAAAAGAAAAAACGGGATGAAGAAGAAGAAGAAACCAGTGGTCTCAGAGAAGAACTTATACCTGAAAAATTAGAAAGGGTGAGATGAACTTACTGTCTTTACTTGGTAAAATTTATGTTATTTCGTTCTGTTCTGACCGTAAACATAATTTATTTAAATCTGTAAATCAGAAGCTATTTGTAGTATTAGCCAAGATCATTATGATAGTCATCAATTGTTTTTGAGTGATAATATGCACATTTTGGCTAATGCAAATTATAGATAGAATTGTAGTTGTGGTAGGCAGAATAATGGCCCTCCAAAGGTGTCTGTGTTCTAATCCCTGGAAACTGTGAACATGTTATATTTCATGGCAAAGGGAATTAAGGTGGCAGATGGAATTTAAGGTTGAACTTAGCTGGCCTTTAAATAGGGAGAGTAGCCTAGATTATCCAGCTAAGAGCCCAATGTAATTAATCACCAGGGGCCTTAAACGTGGGGGAGGGAAGCAGGAGAGGAGGGCTGAGTGGTGGGAAAAGGACTCAATCCTCTGTTGTTGCTTTGAAGGGGGTGGGGTGGGAGCCACAAGCCAGAGGGTGTGGGCATCCTTGAGAAGCTGGAAAAAGGCATTGAAACATACTCTCCCTTAAAGCCTCCAAAAGGAAATGCAGTCCTGTTGACACTTTGATTTTAAGCCCAGTGAGACCCATGTTGGACTTTTAACCTACAGAACTATAGGATAATAAATTTGTGTTAATACAGTAAATTTTTGGTAATTTGTTAGAGCAGCAATACAATTAAATATGGAAGCATTTCATATACCTTGCTAGATAATGTTTTAGCTGCAAAGAGAATAGCATCTTATCTCCAGGATTTTCTCAAAGTGTTAATAGTTACTTAGGAACCAGATTTAGGGAAATATTTCCTATTTAGGGAAATAGCTTTCTGGTTTATTCACTATGAATCTAGTATAAGTATTTTAAACTTGTCCTTTTTTTCAACTATGTAGTGCAATTATATTTGCCTCCTTTAAATGTTTGTAGTTTAAGGGGCTTGGTAGCATAATGGTACTTGTAGTATAATGGTACTTGTAGTACCATTTCATCAAGTCTGTGGAATAATTTCCTGTATTTTTTTTGATTTTTATAAAATTATCTTGATTTTATAATCAGAAAAGCAGTAGAACTATTTCTGTTTTTGAAAAGTATTGACTATTTGTTTATAGTTGATAGTTTTAAAATTTTTTCTTGCTTACTTGGTTATATGAAGAGAACTGTCTAAATTACTTCAGCTATGTATTAATATAAAATTTGGGGGGAAATTTGACTTGTGTAACTGCTTTTTAAATACAATAATTTTTCTTTCTGTTTCAAAATAGATAGAAAATCCATTAGAAGAAGCTATCAAGTTTCTTATACCTCTTAAGAACCTTGTTGCTGATAACATTGGCACTCATCTATTAGCATTTGAAATATATTTTAGAAAAGGTAATAGTTTGAATTCAGATTTTAATCCTTGATTTTATTGGTGGCCATATTCAATAGAATCTTTGTGAATTAGATCTATTTTTGTTTCTTAGAGTTTCATTTCAGCCTTCCACAAAGGCTCTTAATTCCTTTTTCCTTTGCTACTCAAAACTTTACTGAATAATAAATTAGAATATTATGATCAAATGAATAATTTGAATAGTCATACAAGTTGTTTACCTGAATCAATCCTTCATGATTTTTCAAGCATTTCTTTAGAAAATAATATTATCTTTGATAACCAAAGGCAGCTTTGAATTTTGCTTTTGAATGTTACAGGAAAGGTAACACTTTGTTACTGGATTTTAAGTGAGGCTAAAATAAAGTGAAGAAAAAACATACATAAATATTGATGCTGTTACTTTTGTAATTTTTTCTGACATAGGAAAGTTTCTGTTAATGCTGCAGTCTGTCAAACGAGCTTTTGCCATCAACAGGAATAACCCATGGTTACATGAATGTTTAATTAAATTTTCTAAATCTGGTAAGTATAAAAAAGGTAATATTTATGTAAAAGTAAATATAACAGTTCAGCTGTCTTCCATTAAGCTGGACATTAAAGAGATTTGTAACAATGTAAAGCAAAAAAAGTATAATGTTTATAGTATTTAAATGGAGATTTATCTATAAAATGAACATGCTAGCAAAGATATGTTAGAAATTAGTGCATTTTAAGCTAGAATGTATTTATATTCCAAAGGAATAATACTATTTTTATTACGTAAAATATATCAAGTTTAATAATAAATATAAATGTATTTCAATTGATTTTGTTTCAAAGTACAGACCAAAAATTTTATAAACTTCACATGTTCTCTTTTTATAGTGTCTAATCATAGTAATCTTCCAGACGTTGTGAGCAAAGTTCTGTCTCAAGAAATGCAGAAAATATTTGTTAACAAGGATTTGGAAAGTTTTAATGAGGATTTTCTCAAACATAATGCTACCTCTCTTCAGCATCTACTTTCAGGTTCGTATTTAGTTCCCAGGGTTAAAATGTTTATGGGAAAAAGTTAGAATGTGACGAAAAAAGAAAAGTTTGGAAAGATTATCAACCTCACTAACTATCAGAGAAAAAGAAATGAACACAATACCATTTTGATCTTTCAAATTAGGAAAGATTATTTTTAAACACAACCATACAAAATCTGTGGGATGCAGCAGAAGCTTAGTTCTTAGAGGGAAGTTCATAGAGATACAGGCCTTCCTCAAAAGAAACAAGAAAAGTCTCAAATAAACAACCTAACCTACCACCTAAAAGGAAAGATTATTTTTGTGTGGGAAAAGGAGACTAAAGTATGGGAAAGATGTGGTATATAAGCACTCTTGTATTTTACTGCTGCAGGTGTGAATTGCCCTGGCCATGTAGGAAAACAATTTGTCATTCTTACCAAGAGCTTCATTACAACTGTGCCTTTTGCTGTAGTCACACATATTTGTGTAAATAATTTTAAAGAAATAATCCAAAGCAAAGAAAGAGCTTTAAGGGCAAAGATATTAACTGGAATGCTCTGTGTAAGGATGGGGAAAAGACTGGAAACATATTTAATGATGTCCAGTAATAGGGAAAACAGTAGTAGGTAGGTTCATATAAAATGACAGGTAGTCATATAAAGTAATATTTATTCAAAAGATTTGTAATAACAGGGGTACTTTTGTAATATATATGCAGAATTAACATATAATCTCAGCTATGTAAAAATACACGTGGCATAAAAGCTGAAAAGAAGCATCAAAGCTTTAATGGTTGACTTTGGATGTTGAGGTTATGTGACACTTATTTTTTCTTGTATTTTTTATTACTGTATGCATTTTGTGTTTGTGGGTTTGTTTGTTTTCTTTTTCACTTTTTGGCCGCACCTCATGGCATGCATGTGGGATCTTAGTTCCCCGCGCCCCCTGCAGTGGAAGCGTGGAGTCTTAACCACTGGACCGCCAGGGAAGTCCCCGTATTTTGTGTTTTGAGGATTTACTGTATCCTGTCTTGTTACAGGAAGGATTTTAGGCAGCATATACAAATTCATAAAATGACAAGATGGCAAAATGGAAACTGGAAAAAGATTGCGGAAAAGCAGTTGGGGACAAAATGAATGGAGTACATAATATAATTAACTATGCTCCTACTTTAAATATTTTAACCTGAGCTTTCTTGTTGTAAAGGGATACCGCTTGGTTGTGATATCTATGGAAAAAAAGTTAATTCCTGTGAAAAACTACAGCACTTCTTGGTAGTAAGGGCAAATAAGAATTTCTCTTCAAGAACACAGAATAATGGAGGGAGACATTTCTTTATTATAATAATGGGACATGCCTTTCTAAACATCATATGAAATTCTAAGGAAAAGATAATTTTTGCCACATTAAAAAAAAAAAGCCATAAAGTCAGAAGGCCAAGTGGGAAAAATACATTAGATATGTAACTAATTAAAAGCTGATAATATACATACTACTCTTATAAATTAACAATAGAAATATAAATTAATAAAAGCCCAATAGAAAAATGAGCATAGAACATGGACCATGTAATTTATAGGGGGAATATAAACTGGATTTTACTTTAAAACAGCTTTAAAAATTATTTTCTTCGTGAATATGCAAACATTTTCCTGTTGTCCGTCTGTCACACTGCTCTCTTTTTTAAAAAAATTTATTTATTTATTTATTTTTGCTGTGTGGGGTCTTCACTGCTGCGCGTGGGCTTTCTCTAGTTGCGGCGAGCGGGGGCTATTCTTCGTTGCAGTGCACGGGCTTCTCATTGCGGTGGCTTCTCTCGTTGTGGAGTACGGGCTCTAGGTGTGCGGGCTTCAGTAGTTGTGGCACGTGGGCTCAGTAGTTGTGGCTCGTGGGCTCTAGAGCGCAGGCTCGGTAGTTGTGACGCACAGGCTTAGTTGCTCCACGGCATGTGGGATCTTCCCGGACCAGAGATCGAACCCGTCTCCCCTGCATTGGCAGGTGGATTCTTAACCACTGTGCCACCAGGGAAGTCTCTGGAACCATGTTTTAAGTCACTGATAAGTATAAATCAACTCAAATGTAAGACATAGGAATGCACTCATTTTGTAATGTCTTGGTATTTCAGGTGCTAAAATGATGTATTTTCTGGACAAGTCAAGGCAAGAGAAAGCAATTGCTATTGCCACTAGACTGGATGAAACCATAAAAGATAAAAATGTAAAGGTAAGAGTTTTCACACACTGATTCCCAGAGATTGTGGATACTGAGTGATCTAACAAAACATATCTTTACAACATAATTCTTGAGTAGCCCTTTGGAGTTATGTGTAGATTTGGATCTCAGCTCTTCTACCAATTATGAGCTGTGTCATGTTAGGCAAGTTACCTTTCTTAGCTTCCTTTTCCTCATTTATAAAGTGAGGATGAAAATACTGTCTATCTCAGAGTTGGTGTTAACTGAAATAGTAAACTGTGAAGTGCTTGGCATATAATAAGCACTCAGTAAATGGGAACTATTGTTATTAATAAAGGACACTTTCAGTGGTCACAGTTTCAGAGACTCACTTTTTTTAAGTATTAGAATTCTATCACCCTCCCCCCCCTTTTTTTTTTTTTTTGACTGTTGGGTCTTCATTGCTGGGCGCGGGCTGCTCTTCATTGTGGTGTGCAGGCTTCTCATTGCAGTGGCTTCTCTTGTTGGGGAGCATGGGCCCTAGAGCACGCAGGCTTCAGTAGTTGTGGTGCTTGGGCTCAGTAGTTGTGGTGCATGGGCTTAGTTGCTCTGCAGCATGTGGGATCTTCCCGGACCAGGGATCAAACCTGTGTCCCCTGCATTGGCAGGTGGATTCTTAACCACTGCACCAGCAGGCAAGTTCCTTATTGCTTTTTTAAGGTTTTGTAGAATTGATTTTTTAAATATTATTTTTTTTGTGGTGATTACTTATTATAGATAGCAAGAAGTTATTTTAGAGTGTGGCATTGTTGGTTTTCTCTTGCTTAATTAACAAATTGCATCTTTTGATTAAAGTAGTTATTAACCAGAGTTTTTTTAAAAAATAATTTTTATTTTTCCCTTGTTTAAATAGACTTTAATAAAGGTTTCTGAGGCACTGCTTGATGGCAGCTTTGGGAACTGTAATTCTCAGTATGAAGAATACAGGATGGCCTGTCATAACCTGCTTCCTTTTACTTCTGCTTTCCTGCCTGCTGGGAGCGAAGTCGGCGGTCATAGCGCAGCTCTAAACCACACAGCTAACTGTGATGTCTTGGCAAGTGAAATTTGAAATCCCGTAGAAAGTTGACTTCTGTAAAACTCAAAGTTGAATTCAGATCAGGGTTTCTTTTCCAGCTTGTGTGTTAACATAGATATGAAATGAAGTACAGTTGACCCTTGAACAACATGCGTTTGAATTTCGAGGGTCCACTTATATGTGGATTTTTTCAATAGGAGATACTACAGTACTATGCGATCTTCAGTTGGTTGAATCCAGGGATGCAGAACCTCAGATAGGGAAGGACTGCTTATACAGAGGGCCACCTGTATGTTAAGTGTGGATTTTTGACTGCTTGGAGGGAGGGTCAGTGCACCTAACTCTTGCTTTTGTTCAAAGATCAACTGTATTGGATAGAATTTTTAAATGGAGTATGCTGTAAGCTTATTTTATTCTTTATCCATCTATGCCAATTTACATTAAAAGCTCTTAAAATTGCCTGTTATATACTTGTACAGCTTTCTTAAACTTTGGAATTATCAGCATTGTGATTGGTGCTGTCACTTCGTATCATAACTATAATTTCTTAATTAACCTAAGTTGCATACAGCTCTGCTGTATTATTTTTTTTAGATCTGGGTTTCGTTTCAGAATCTTACGTTTTGATCCCTTATTGGTTTGTTTTGTTATTGTTTGTTTGCTTTTTATTAAAGCATATCAATATTAAAGTGTTAACTATATGTCAGAAGTGATATGGAACTCCTTTTGACAGATATTTATTTAAAATTTACTTCAGTTTGAGCTTTTGTCCACCTTACTTTTTGTGTGATTTACCGTTTTCCTTTTTAATAGCCGTGAAAATGCTATTTTCTGTTGAACAGGGGTACTCCAGTTTTATATTGATGATTCAGAATATGGGGATCTGTTTGCCTCTTAATCATGGAAGTTCACTGGTAAATTGGTTGCGTATCTAGATCAGTCTCAAAGACCCCCAGGCAAGAGTTATGCTTTCTTGGCTAAATTGCTTTGCGTTACCAAGTAGTTTGTACATGAGTGCTTCAAGGGAGCATAATAGGGTAAAATACAAATTACAATGAGATATTCTTACTCTTATAGCCATGCATTGACTATTAAATACATTTTTATATCAGCAAAATGAGAATTTAAACTATCAGCTAGTTTAACTATTAAAATATAGTATTGTTGAGCAATATTTTTTGGGGGGGTAGTAGCTTTTGTTCTATCTTGTACAGAAAACAGTAATAGAATCATTGAATATGTTTCTTTCAGAACTGTATAAATGTCTGTAACATTAATACTTCCTTTTAAAGGCAAATATAAATTCAAAAGGGGAGATTTTATTTAGAGAAACAATTAATTAAAATGGTTTTCCTTCACTCTGAGCTAATATTTAGATTCATAATTGTTGAGAGAAAAAAACTTACTGTAAAATAATGCCAACCTATGTAATGCTATAATAAATTATTTTGTACACATTCGCTTATTTGTGTTGTTTCACACTATCAAAATATTTTTTTAAGGAATTCCTTTATTTTCTTTATTATTATTTATTTATTTATTTTTGGCTGTGTTGGGTCTTCGTTTCTGTGCGAGGGCTTTCTCTAGTTGCGGCAAGCCAGGGCCACTCTTCATCGTGGTGTGCGAGTCTCTCACTATCGTGGCCTCTCTTGTTGCAGAGCACAAGCTCCAGATGCGCAGGCTCAGTAGTTGTGGCTCACGGGCCTAGTTGCTCCGCGGCATGTGGGGTCTTCCCAGACCAGGGCTCAAACCCGTGTCCCCTGCATTGGCAGGCGGACTCTCAACCACTGTGCCACCAGGGAAGCCCGTCGGACATTTTTTTAAAGCTTCCTTTAAGGAACTAATTTTGATGTTGAGACGCTCTGTCCTGGGAGCTGATAAGATAGGAGGTGAGGGGTTTGTAGACCGTGGGGTGGCTGTGCTGGAGGGAAGTAGCAGGAGGATCAGGGAGACCATTCATTGCTTTATTTAGGAACATCTTCCTAGTTCTTCACAGATCTCTTCCCAGCACAAGATCTGAGACCAGGGCATTGAGGAAAGAACACAGGTTTTGGAGGAAGACGGGCATTGCCTTTCAAGTTGGTTGTTGATGCTCTTCAAGCTGGATGACTTTGGGCAAGTCATTTCCCCACCGTACTTTGTTGGTAATAGCCTGCCTCTGCTGTGCAGCAGTCTGTAAATGGGAGCTGTTTGCTTTAGTTCAGTAAATGTTTGAATCTCTTTTTTATTCCTCTGCAAGGTAGTTTGTTGGAGCCTTCTGAGCCCAAAGAAGAAATTGCTTCTTCAAAGCTCACCCAACTTGAATCGGAAACTACAGCAAGCTCTTGCAACAGTCCACAAATGCCCTGGATCAGGACTGTCCCCAATACAGTGGCTGTGTTTCCTGAACCAAAGACCCAGGCTAAACCTCATAAATCATATTAAAAATTGTGAATGGTTATAGGAAAAGGATTATGAAAAGATAAATATTCAATGACTTTAGGTAACAAATTTAGGGTTTGATACAATATGTAATTATTTAAAATTGGAACCAGCCTGGAAAATTCAACTTGCAGGTTCTAACAGGTCATCTTCATATTTTTCACAGCACCTGGGTACTCAGATAATGAAAAAAGAGAAAGAAACCAAATTCAGAGATATACGGAGAGAGATTAAAAATCCCAAGGCTCTGAGTTTCCGGTCTCCTTTATCTATAGTCTCTATTGTTTGGAATATAAATAATCTATTGCTAATAATTCTTTTTTTCATTTCTAATATCCTACTGGTCTTATTTATTTATTTATTTTTAAAATTTTTTTGGCTGTGTTGGGTCTTCGTTGCTGTGCGCAGGCTTTCTCTGGTTGCGGTGAGCGGGGGCTACTCTTGCGGTGCATGGGCTTCTCATTGCTGTGGCTTCTCTCGTTGCGCAGCACAGGCTCTAGGCACGTGGGCTTCAGTAGTTGTGGCGTGCAGGCTCAGTAGTTGTGGTGCACGGGCTCAGTAGTTGTGGCTCGTGGGCTCTAGAGCACAGGCTCAGAAGTTGTGGCACACGGGCTTGGTTGCTCCGTGGGATGTAGGATCTTCCCGGACCGGGGCTCGAACCCGTGTCCCCTGCATTGGCAGGTGGATTATTAACCACTGTGCCACCAGAGAAGACCCCTACTGGTCTTTCGAGTAACTATTACCACTGCCCATATCCACCCTTTCCAATACATATTATGAACCCCCCAGGCTAGCCTGTGAGGGTCCTTATGAATAATGGAGCCTATAACAAGTGCTACTCTCTAGGTTATATGCTACTTTCGTTATTTACTTTACTCTCAGAATGGGAGAAAATATTTGCAAACGAAGCAACTGACAAAGGATTAATCTCCAAAATTTACAAGGAGCTCATGCAGCTTAATAGAAAAAAACCAAACAACCCAATCCACAAATGGGCAGAAGACCTAAATAGACATTTCTCCAAGGAAGATATGCAGATTGCCAGGAAACACATGAAAGAATGCTCAACATGTCTAATCATTAGAGAAATGCAAGTCAAAACTACAATGAAGTATCACCTCACACCAGTCAGAATGGCCATCATCAAAAAATCTACAAACAATAAAGCTAGAGAGGGTGTGGAGAAAAGGGAACCCTCTTGCAGTGTTGGTGGGAATGTAAATTGATACAGTCGCTATGGAGAACAGTATGGAGTTTCCTTAAAAAATTAAAAATAGGACTACCATACGTCCCAGCAATCACACTACTGGGCATTCACCCTGAGAAAACCATAATTCAAAAAGAGTTATGTACCACAATGTTCATTGCAGCCCTATTTACAGTAGCCAGGACATGGAAGCAACCTAAGTGTCCATCGATAGATGAATGGATAAAGAAGATGTGACACATATATTCAATGGAATATTACTCAGCCATAAAAAGAAATGAAATTGAATTGTTTGTAGTGAGGTGGATGGGCCTAGAGACTGTCATACAGAGTGAAGTAAGTCAGAAAGATAAATACCATATGCTAACACATATATATGGAATCAAAAAAAAAAAAAAAAAAACTTCTGAAGAACCTAGGCCCAGGACAGCAATAAAGACACAGATGTAGAGAATGGACTTGAGGACATGGTGAGGGGGAAGGGTAAGCTGAGATGAAGTGAGATAGTGGCATGGACATATATACACTACCAAATGTAAAATAGAAGTGGGAAGCAGCCGCATAGCCCAGGGAGATCAGCTTGGTGCTTTGTGACCACCTAGAGGGGTGGGATATGGAGGGTGGAAGGGAGATGTAAGAGGGAGGGGATATGGGGATACATGTATATGTATAGCTGATTCACTTTGTTATAAAGCAGAAACTAACACACCATTGTAAAGCAATAATACTCCAATAAAGATGTTAAAAAAGAAAGAAAGCAAGGAGCCTAAAAAAAATAAAATTACAACAAATCACAAAAAAAAAAAATTATATTTTTAAAAAGCCATAGACTGCCTTGTTTCCACTTCATCTTCTGTTTTGTTATTTCTTGTCCTTAAAATCTGGTTGGCAAAAGTGAAGGGAAAAGATGAGAAGTAGAGAAGGAGAGCCAATTACAGGTGGGAGGGTGGCTGGGGAGGAGGTGGCAGGGGGGAGTGTGGGGTGTCGGGGGAAGAGCCCCTGCTTTGGAGTCATAAGAACTGGGCTGCAGCTTTCACTCAGTCTTGTCCTGCAGTTAGTGGTTTTGTTTGGCTTTTCTCATGAGTAAATTGTTTACATTAAGGACTAGTGTAGAGAGAAAATGGAGTAATACATGCAAAAAGTCTGTTGTGTCCTGGTAGATGTTTAATAAATGGCTCTGAGGTTGAGGGGGAGAGGGGAGAAAGCCCTGATTTGGAGAATGTGCTGGTGTTGTGCGAATACTCCTCTTATGGCTGTTTTCAAGCTGCCCGTTTAGCGTCCCTGAATACAGAGTTGGGAAGTTGGGAAGAGAAGCCACAGTAGGCTCTTTGGAGCCTGGATGAGCCACCTCCAGCACACCACTGGAAAGTGTACCCCAAAGAGTTTGAAAACCCCACTATCCTCATATAAGCAATTGTGTTAACAGTAAATCCTCATAGAACCACAGAAAAATCCATGGCAGGTTTCGTGTTGCTAATTTTTAGTAGCACACAATAGGAGTTCAGCAAATGGGGGGTCAACCAGTGATTGAGTGCATGCAAGACCTCTATTAATTTCCCAAAGGAAAAGCAGTCAGGATGGGGAGGAAGAGCAGGAAATCTTAATAATGGCAAAAGCAATGGGACTTCCCTGCCTGTGCAGTGGTTAAGAATCCGCCTGCCAATGCAGGGAACACGGGTTCGATCCCTGATCTGGGAAGATCCCACATGCCGCGGAGCAACTAAGCCTGTGCGCCACAACTACTGAGCCTGTGCTCTAGAGCCCGCGAGCCACAACTACTGAGCCCACATGCCACAACTACTGAAGCCCGCATGTCTAGAGCCCGTGCTCTGCAACAAGAGAAGCCACCACAGTGAGAAGCCCGCGCATGGCAACAAAGAGTAGCCCCCGCTCACCACAATTAGAGAAAGCCCGTGTGCAGCAACGAAGACCCAACACAGCCAAAGATAAATAAATAAAAATTTAAAAATAACAGCAAACACCCACATTTAGGATATAATTTAAGCCTTTGTTTGAAAATAGGTTGTTGGGGGATTTGGTAACAGGCCCTGGAGCCATTCATCTTGAGGTCACCACTTCACATTTTTCAGGGATGTCAGTGACCCAGAAGGAGCCTAAGTGAAATTGAAGGGGGAGAGAAAAGGATCTTGTCTATCTGTCTTGATACAGAGATCTGGCTTTAGAAGGAAAATCAAAGATGGAATCAGCAAGGGTTAGTACGTTAGAACTGGGCGGGTAAGTGCACTCTGATGCTGTGGCCAGGGCTCTGGAGACCAAGTCTTTATTTTAGCAGCAATTTGACCATGCATCCCTCCATCTGTTTATTAATCTATCTATTCATCATCCATCCAATCAGGGTCTTCAGTTGAACAAAGTAATTTAAACTTGAAATACTTTGGGAGCAACAAATACCTCTTAAATACATTTTAAATATAATTTGGTACATCCGGCTACATGATAATCAATTAGGCAATTTAAAAATTCTTTATTATGGAAATTTTCAAATATACAAAAAAGTAGAGAGAATAGGATAAAAAAAACCCATGTACCCATCACCCAGGTTCAACTGAGTGAAATGAATTGGGGAAGGGTTGAGAAAAGGGGTCCATGTCCACTTGACTTGGCCCCAGCGGCTGCCATTATGATTTCATCTGTTCCTCTATCTCCCCCAACCCATTTATGGAACAGTATGATTCTAGTAATGCCATCCTTTCTCTGGTTTTTCTCTCCTCTATAACCACCATACCATTACCACCTCACATGAAATGTTTTGAGATTAAAGTTTCTACAACACAGGAAAGGATGAGATAATGTCATTTGCAGCAACATGGATGGACCTAGAGATTATCATACTAAGCGAAGTAAGTCAGACAAAGACAAATATCATATCACTTATTTATGGAATCTAAAAAAATAATACAAATGAACTTATTTACAAAACAGACTCACAGACATAGATAACAGTCTCATGGTTACCAAAGGGGAGGTGGAGGGGGAGGGATAAATTAGGAGTTTGGGATTAACAGATACATTATATATAAAATAGATAAACAACAAAAACTGTATAGCACAGGGAACTATATTGAATATCTTGTAATAACCTCTAGTGGAAAAGAATCTGAAAAAAATATATATATATCTCCTTCCCCTGAATTCAGACTAGATATATGTAACTAAATCACTTTGCTGTACACCTGAAACTAACACAACATTGTAAATCAACTATAGCTCAAAAAACCCAAAAAGCAAAACGCTTACACAATACAGGAGAGAACAGTAAACTTTAAAAGGCCACATGCTTCCAAAGGGATTTGTCAGAGGCAATCTTGTAAGGGTACCTACCTTCACGGATGTAAACTGTACAACAGGATGGTTACGACTGTACACTTTCCAGTCAAGGCTCCAGAAAGACGAGCAGGTAGGAGTTTCTCCTGAGTGTTCTCAGCCCCCAGGTTTTTCTGACCAGTTTTAAACCGCTCTGGTGAGCATGTCGTCTACCTCCATCAACAGCTTCTCTGGTCTGTTGGTACCTTTCTTAATTAACAACTGCCAACTAGGAGAGTATATAGGCTCAAGGCTAGGGTCAGGATTTCATCTGCCAACCTGAATCGGAAATACAGGACCTAATGGGGAGTGGGATGGAATTGATTGTTTTAAAGAAAGAACACCAAGTTTCTGATATGTTTCCATTCTGCCTTCTCCCCCTCAGGCCCACCCTCCACCCCACTGTGCATCTTAGCTCTCCAGCCTCTCCACCCATTGGTCTTCTGGAATGCTTTCTTTCCTTCTCCGGCCACTATTTCTCCATCCTTCCCCTGGACTCAGATTAGATGTCACACCTTGGGACCCCCTCCTGTGTGGTTCATCTCCCCGCCTGGGCAGAGAGGTTCTAGGTATGGGATCCTGTATCCCCTGTCTCATCTGTACCCCACCTTGCCTGGCGCAGTCCAGAGGGAAGGGCTCAGTAACTCTTCATGGCAGGAAAGAGCTTGTGGTTTTTCAGAAACTGGTTATTCTCAGCTCGGATTTTCCAGCCCTCCTTTCTGCCGCCCACAGGTAGCCTGGGTACCTTGTTTCTGCTTCTTAGTATTTGTCACCAGCGTCTGGGAAGAGGATGCGAGTGGCACAGACCGTGGATGCTGCTACTGTCTTTAGGAAGGTTGAATTTTTGGCAGTGTGTTTTTTTAATAGTAATTTCTTATATTTATTTTTTATTGAGAGATAACACAAATTTTAAGGGTGCAATATGATGGATACACATGCACACACACATATACATACATACACACACGTGTGTGTGTGTGTGTGTGTGTGTCTAACCGCCAGTCAGGTCAAGATACAGAACATTTTCTTTTTTACTGTCTTGTTAAATGCCATCATATATTTAGACTTTTTTCACAACATGAAAATCAGTTAACAAAATCTGACTAAATAGTTGATATTTGTAACCTGGAGGATTACACTCCGAAGACTTTTATGCATATGTTCATTTGTAATTACCTTCATTGGCCAGCCTCTAGAATGGACTTTAACGTTAATTAAGGAGTTTGCCATTTCAAAGCTAAATATTTTCTGTTGGCAGTGTGTTTGGATTCTCCATGTTTTTAGCTTTTTTCTCCTGTCATTCATAAAACCAAATTCCCCGAGCCTTGAGAGGACCTTGGGAGCGGTTGTCAGAGGATGTGTCTTCAGGAATGGAAAATTCACCAAGGCCAGTCTGTCAAAACAGAAGTGACAGAAGCCATAGAGACCCAAGGCAGGTCTATGAGAGCAGTCCCCCAACTGTGTGCAATGGAATCTCCTCTCCAGAGAGATTCCAATGTCACTAGCATCCCACATTTTGGGAAACCCTGCTTGGGTATTGGATTCTCTCTTTTTCTGGAAGTGGCGAGAGGGCACTCACATTTCTTTATGCCTACCCTCTGTTGAACTGCCTTCCATATACCTCAATATTAAATCCTCAGACCACCCTTTCGGAAGGGACAGCTGAGCAAACAGTGTTCTGAAAGGCTGAGTAACTTGCCCAGAATCAGGTGATAAGTGATGAGCCTGCCATCAAATCCACAGTGGGCTCCCCCATCAGCCCAGGTTCTTTCCATTACTGTTGATGCTAGTGATACAGAGAAGGGTTTCCCACTGGGCGGGACCCACGCTTAGGGGGCATAGGGAATTCCCTATTTGTTCACTCATCAGGATGCCCTGATTCACCCCAAATCACTCAGTGAGACACATGTTTCCTTTTTAATTCCTTCTTTTTATCCTTCTAACTTGGAACATCTCCATTTGGTGCTGGTATATCCCTAATAACTCTCTAATACTCACTGATTTCCCTTTTTATTGATAACAAAGAAAGGAGGCCTTTAGCAGTTATCTGTATCTCTAACATTTTATAGGGTTGTTTTGTTTTCTTAGTATTTATATTTATGTTCCCCTCTTTATATGGCAAATAATAGTAGCTTTACACTTACGGTAGTGCTATATAACCTTTTCTTTTAAAATAATTTGTTTATTTTCCTGAAATCAATTCATCAAAAAATGAATTGATTACAGGAAAAGTTAGGTAATAAAAGCAAAAGTTCAAGTGCTGGGTCAACTAGGTAGCCACATGCAAAAGAATGATGTTAAATCCCTTCCTCACACCACACACAAAAATTAAATCAAAATTAGACACATCTATTTGAGCTAAAATTATGAAACTCTTAGAAGAAAACATAGAAGTAAATTTTGAAACCTTAGATTAGGCGATGTTTTTTTAGATCTGAAGCCAAAAACATAAGCAATAAAAGAAAAATAACGAATAAATTAGACTTCAGCAAAAGTAAAAAGTTTTGTGCTACAAATGACACCATCAAGAAAATGAAGAGACAACCCACAGAATGGGAGACAATATTTGTAAATTATATATCAAATATGGGACCTGTATTCCAAATATATAGAGAACTCATAACTTAATAATAAGAAGAGAAATAACCCAGTTAACAAATGAGCAAAGGATCTGAATAAATATTTCTCCAAGGAATATATACAAAAGACCAATCAACAAGCATATGAAAAGAGGTCTGATATCATCAGTCATCAGGAAAATGGAAATGAGATACTACTTCACAACTGCTAGAAAGGCTATATTGAAAAAGACAGATAATGACAAGTATTAGCAAAGTTATGGAGAAACTGGAACCCTCATACATTGCTGGTTAGACTATAAAATGGTATAGCTGCTTCGGAAAACGTTTTGGCAGTTCCTCAAAATGTAAAACATAGAGTTGTCGTTTAGTTCAGTGATTTCACTCCTAGATAAATGAAAACATGTGTCCACACAAAAATTTGTATATGAATGTTCATAACAGCATCATGATAACTAAAAAATGGAATCAGCACAAATTTCCATCACCCAGTGCACGTATAAATAAAACGTAGTTGTGATGGTTGATTTGATATGGTTATGTGGCCGGGCCATTGTACCCAGATATTTGATCAAAGATTATTCTGGATGTTTCTGTGTAGGTATTTTGGGGATGAGATTAACATTAAATTTATAGACTTTGGGTAAAGCAGATTATACTCCATAATGAGGGTGGGCCTCATCCAATCCATTGAAAGCCCAAAGAGGATAAAAGACTGACCTCCCCTGAGCAAGAAGGAATTCTGCCCACAGCCTGCCTTTGGACTTGAACTGCAGCTCTTTCCTGGGGCTACAGCCTGTTAGCCTACTCCATGAGATTTTGGACTTGCCAAGCTTCCAGAATCATATGAGCCAACTGCTTGAAAATAAATCTCTCTCAGGTGTGGAGAAAAGAGAACCCTCCTTCACTGTTGGTGGGAATGTAAATTGGTGCAGCCACTATGGAGAACAGTATGGAGGTTCCTTAAAAAACTAAATATAGAGCTACCATATGATCCAGCAATCCCACTCCTGGGCATGTATTTGGAGAAAACCATGGTTCAAAAGGGTTGAATGCACCCCAATGATCATTGCAGCACTGTTTACAATAGCCAAGACATGGAAGCAACCTAAATGTCCATCGACAGATGAATGGGTAAAGAGGATATGGTGCATATATACAATAGAATATTACTTAGCCATTAAAAGAATGAAATAATGCCATTTGCAGCAACATGGATGGACGTGGAGATTACCATACTAAGTGAAGTAAGTCAGACAGAGAAAGACAAATATCATGTGATATCGCTTATATGTGGAATCTAAAAAAATGATACAAATGAACTTATTTACAAAACAGAAACAGACTCACAGACTTAGAAAAAAACTTATGGTTACCAAAGGGGAAAGGTGGGGGGGGCGGGGATAAATTGGGAGTTTGGGATTGACATATACACACTACTATATATAAAATAGATAACGAACAGGGACCTACTCTATAGCACAGGGAACTCTGCTCAAAATTCTGTAATAACCTAAATGGGAAAAGAACTTGAAAAAGAATAGATATATGTATACATACTGAAACTAACACACCATTGTAAATCAATTATAGTCCAATATAAAATAAAATTTTTTTTAAATCTCTCTATATACATATACACACATCCTGTTGATTCTGTTTCTCTGGAGAACCCTGACTAATACAGAGACATATCTATATAATGGAATATTATTTGACAATAAAAAGGATTGAAGTACTAATTCATGCTAAAACATGGATGAATCTTGAAAACATTATATGAGTGAAAAAAGCCAGCCACAAATTATATGATTCCATATACATGAAATGTCCAGAATAGGCAGGTCCATAGAGCCATATCAATTAATGGTTTCTTAGGGCTGGGAAGTGTGCTTGCAGGTAGGGGCCGGTGGAGGGGGAGGAATGGGGAGATAATGCTAGTGGGTCTGGACTTTCTTCTGTGGAGGATGAAAATGTTCTAAAATTAGTTGATGGTGATGGTTGCACAACTCTGTGAATATACTAAAAAACACTGAATTGTATACTCTAAATGGTGAGTGTGTAATTCAATACAGCTATTTTTTAAAAAAAGCACAAGTAAGCGATAGAGTGAAGTTCATGAAGAGAGTACAGAAATGTCCAAAATGCTGGGAAACACTGACCTGGAGCCTCCGGTTCCTCAGAGAATCTTGTGTACCTCTCCAGAGACACACTGTCTGTACATGTTTCCTTTTTATTCCCTGTTGTGTTATTCATAATCACAAGCAAATCAATCCAATTTTGTTCTAAACTAGTAACTGCATTACTCAACCTGATTAAAAATATAAGGGCAAAATATAGGTTGGCTTATGAAATAAGAGGTAGAGACACTGACAGATGCTAAAGAAGGAACCTAAAATACATGTTGGACCACTGCCTGGAAGAAGGAAGGAAATTTATGTTACGAGGGAGGTTTATGTGCTATTTCATGTTCTGAGTGTTTCCATCCATGAACAAAGAGCCTGATCTACTTCTCATCCTACAATGGAGACAAACAGAGCTAGTAGGGCCTGGCTGCATGGACAGCACCCTCAACTGTCTCTGAAAATCAGTGCCTAGAGATTTTCTGGAGAGTTGGTGCCAATGTATTTCTGAGTGACCACCGTCTATTCCCTCAAAAGATATATTTTAAAAAATGGATTCAGCATAAAAATCAGTTTGCTGGGGTTCACTTGTATATTAAGTAAAAACCATTATTAAGTAGTCAAGCTTTCTTGGGTGCCACCCTCTTCTCCGAGAACCATCTAGCTACATGCTACCCAACCCCTCACAGCCCCTACCGAGTGGACAGAAAGTCTGTGTGACCCCACCTCACTGACCACAACTGATTCTACCAGGGGTAGGTATCTGATACACATTGGGCCAATCAGACCCTCTTTTCAAGGAATCTGTGATTCAGATTTAGAGATTAGTTAATGTTTCCTAAAGGAAGTTTAGAGTGACTTCTAAAATTTTTCATTGTAAGCATATGGAATTGCAAAGGATGTTATTTCCTGGGTTCCATAAATACTTACATTTTATTTTATTATTATTTATTTTATTTATTTATTTTTGGCCGTGTTGGGTCTTCCTTGCTGTGTGTGGGCTTTCTCTAGTTGTGGTGAGCGGGGACTGCTCTTCGTTGCAGTGCGCGGGCTTCTCATTGCGGTGGCTTCTCTTGTTGTGGAGCACAGGCTCTAGGCGCACTGGCTTCAGTAGTTGTGGTGCGCGGGCTCAGTAGTTGTGGCTCGCGCGCTTTAGAGTGCAGGCTTAGTAGTTGTGGCGCACGGGCTTAGTTGCTCAGGGCGGCATGTGGGATCTTCCCGGACCAGGGCTCGAACCCATGTCCCCTGAATTGGCAGGCGGATTCTTAACCACTGAGCCACCAGGGAAGCCCAATACTTACATTTTAGAATAAAATCATCATGTCACTCTTTTACCCGTATCCAGCAGTATCTAAATTCATCCCTTAAATGTATCCATCCATCATCCATTAAAAAAAAAAGAACAAGCACTATATTAACAGCAGGACATTTTCCATCATTCTTTTTTCCCTTTAAACCTATGTTTCCATTCCAAATTGTCCATTTTTTATTGATCACAGCATCTTAATTCTCCAGAACAAAAATACCTATGTAAATTGAAATGTTAAAATATGCAGTGATCATAGGGTTTTAAGTGTATTAAAAACAAGTTAAGTACGCTATGTAATTTCATAAGTATACAACATAAAGTAAAATTTTATTGGCCTTTTAAACTTTTAATTCATGTGTTAAATATTATATATTAATATATATGTGATAAATATATTTATCACATATATTGTGATAAATATTATAAATTGATGTGATAAATATTATATATTGATGAATATCACATATTCCTACTTAATCCCCATATATAGTAACTAACTTTGTTCAAATAAATGTGCAGAGGAGTCTGGAAGTAATTTGTATACTAATGTCAGTCAATTTTTTGAAATTCTTCTAGGTTTTATGCCAAAAATCACTCAGTGATCTTCCATTAAATATTATTTTAAATGACCTGTCGGTGGACAACTCTAGTAGCTCCTTCTTCAATTTTGATAGAAGCAATGAAATAAAAACTACCTGACTTGCCCAGTAGCAGATGCTATCAATACCCCACCCACATCCCCGAGGCACTTAGCATTTCAGTACATGCACTAAGCATTCAAATACATATATGAATAATCCTTTGAAAGCTTTCACTTTGCCTGAGTGTTCAAGGAGATAAGCATCAGGGAGTTAATACCCTTGGGGACAGCCTTCAGTCAATGACAAACATACTACAGCTTCCCTGACTCAGAACGCTGAGGTGTGTTCTACACCGTCTCCCCAGGGCTCTCTATGGAAGTGAACCCCTGTTTCTCACAATGGTAACTCATTAAGGTACTCTGTATTGGCTTCCTTCTCTTCCCCGTCAATCATTTCCCACTCTCCTGCTGAGGCTTCCTGGGATCACCTCCCTAAAAAAGAATTTGCGCTCAGGTCTTGATCTTGGCAATGCTTCTGGGGTAACCCAGCTGCAGTAGGTTGAATTGTGGCCCCCAAAAAGATACGGATATGGATACATCCTAACTCCTGTAACCTGTGAATATGGCCTTATTTGGAAAAATAGTCTTTGCAAATATAATTAAGAATTGTAAAATGAGATCATGCTGGACTACCCCAGAAGAGGGGCCTTAAATCCGAAGACAAGTGTCCTTATAAGAGAAAGACGAGGAGACACAAAGACGGAGAAGGCCACATGAAGACAGAGGCAGAGATTGAGTGATGCAGCCACAAGCCAAGGAATGCCTGGAGCCACCAAAACCTGGAAGAGGCAAGGAAGGATTATTTTTCCTTAGGAGGGAGCTGGTCCCAGCTGACATCTTGAATTTGGACATCTGGCCTCCAGAACTGTAAGCAAATAAATTTCTATTTTTGCAAAAGCCACCAAGTTTGTGGAAATGCTTGTTATGGCAACCATGGGAAACTAATACACCAACCTAAGACGTTCCTTTAGAGCTACTCATTTTCTCATCAACACCACTACTTTAAATTGCCCTTTATTGGATGCCTGGAGATTTTTATACCGAGTGGCAATGCACCATTGGAAGATTCAGATGAGCGAGAGATCGAGTTCCCAACCCTAACCCCAACCCTAACCCTAACCCTAACCCTAACCCTAACCCTAACACTTTTCCTAAGTGGGAGAAGCACTATTGAGAACAGGGAGGTAGAAATACAGCACCAGTGTAATAGTTTGACCACACTGCTTCTCTGGCAGAACAATTTTTTTTTTTGCAGTACGCGGGTCTCTCACTGTTGTGGCCTCTCCCGTTGCGGAGCACAGGCTCCGGACGCGCAGGCTCAGCGGCCACGGCTCACGGGCCCAGCCGGTCCGCGGCATGTGGGATCTTCCCGGACCGGGGCACGAACCCGTGTCCGCTGCATCGGCAAGCGGACTCTCAACCACTGCGCCACCAGGGAAGCCCTGGCAGAACAATTTTAAGAAAGAAGACAAACTCAAGTTGAGGATCTGAATATTAATTCCCTAAAAGTTGCTGAGAGCTCATCAACTAGCAACTCACTTTGCTACGTCCAGTTTGAAGGCCGTTGCTGTCGGGCACAGTGTGGCTGGCTTTTCTGGAATTTGCAAGGTGGATTTATTTTCCTCTTATCCCCTCATCCCTGCCTCCGCCCAGAGAGGAATGACCATCCCCAATACTGTCACTTCCTGCCTCCCCCTTCATCCCTTTTCTGGCTGCTTCTTAATAGGAGAGTGACTTATTGATGGCTAAGTTCGATCAGGATCCTCAATAGGGTGGGTTGACCAGTCAAAGTCACACATGCAGCATGAGCAGTTGACTGTCCCCTCTTGGAGCTCCCTGCCTGTATTCAGGTGGAGCAGGTCTTGTGCTTCCAACCTTCATGTTTGTTGTAGGGCCTCCGGGAGGAGAGTCACATCCTCACTACAGCCACAGGCCTGATTGCTCTCAGTCAAGCGGGCTTGGAGTAGGAGGTCCCACTGTGTTCTCCAGCCCAGCTTTCCCATGAAGAAACCTGATGCTTTGGGACTATCTACCAGTCCTGGTTGATTCTTCCTTAGCATCCCCTCTCTTCCTCACTAGAGATTCTCCAGAACTTGCTCCAACCTCACCTAGTGAAAGATCTGATAGCCTTTTCTATTCATGTGCATATTTGGTGCACAAAGATAGTCTTTTTTTTTTTTTTTGGCTGCGCCCACGGGATCTTAGTTCCCTGAACCCGTGCCCCCTGCATTGGAAGCTTGGAGTCCTAACCACTGGACCGCCAGGGAATTCCCCACAAAGACAGTCTTTTATCTTTGAAAAACATCAATGAAAACTGTTAAGAGAGTAGATCTTAAAAGTTTTCATCACAAGAAAAAAAATTTGTAACATTGTATGGTAGCAGATGTTAACTAGACTTATCGTGGTGATCATTTTGCAATATATACACATGTTGAATCATTATGTTGTACAAACTAATATAATGTTATAGACCAATTATACCTCACTAAAAAAAGAAAAACATCAAGAAAATCCATATGAATGATTATGGCAATGCTTGGAGACCTCGTGGGCCTGGGATAATAATCTCTCCCATCTGTTTTCCCCAGGAAGCCCCTGAGAGAGGCTCGTTTGTGCCGGGGAAGTGAAGATTCACAGCATCTGGCTCAGCATTCGGTCCGGCTCTCTGAGAGCCAGCCTATGTGTCAGCCGTGAAGAGGCAGGTTTGGGAAGCTAAGTCACTGTGGTCCACAGGTGACTCGGAATGTAAGCTAGATGCTACCCCATGGCTGAACCTTGAGGACATTCTGCGAAGTGAAAAAAGCCAGACATAAAAGGACAAATATTGTATGATTTTATTTATATGAGGTACCTAAATTAGTCAAGTTCATAGAGACAGAAAGTGGAATAGAGCTTCCTAGGGCTGGGGGGAGAGGTGACTGGGGAGTTAGTGTTTAATGGGCACAGAGTTTCAGTTTGGGATGATGAAAAAGTTCTGGGGATGGATGGTAGTGATGGTAGCACAACAATGTGAGTGGACTTAACGCCGCTGAACAGTACAATTAAACATGGTTAGGATGGTAAATTGTATGTTATGTGTATTTTCCCACAATAAAAAAAAAAAGAATGGATCTAGAGATTAATAACAGGATTAGGTGTGGTCAGTGCTCAAGGGATCCCCGGGATTGGGAGGGAGTGCAGGAGGGGTTCTCTCAGTTATGTGATATGAAGTGAGGGCTGTGGTCAAAGGGGGTTGGATTTCTCTTCTTACCTTACATTTCCCAGCTATATCCCTCAGTGGATCTAGAAGAGCAGACCAGAAAGCATCCTCACACACAAAAAGGTACAAGCGACACAAACATGGCATGACTGCACTTGGAATACAGCAAGCTTTTGCATTCTCTAGACTCGAAGGAAAGTTCGACCAAAGCTCTCTCTCCCCTTGGCTGCGTGTATCCAGATGTGGTGACTGCTGTCATTGAAACCAGGCTGAGTTTGCGAGGCACAGCCTTTAAACCAGTGCGAGTTCCTGAACTTTCTGGGTTTGGGATTCTTGTGAGCATCTGATGGATGACCAGTATTAACTTTCTTACCTGAAAAATCCACATATACACATCCACTCATGGATCCAATTAGGAGTTCATGGGCCTAGGGTTACACACACCCGCTCTAGACGCTGAACAATTTTATCTAGGCATTTGCCTGCCGTGTCAGCCTGTCAGCCATTGCCACCAGGTCAGTTTAGGTGCCAATTAGGCCCTTGCTCATAGGTACTCCTAGAAGCTGACAGTCTGGGAGGAGACATACACATTATTGGTTGGGATTTCCTAGTTTTAAGTGACAAAAAACTAACCTAACGAGCTTAAGTTAAAAGTCAATATATTGGTTCTTTCTGTTTTGTTTTGTTTTGCGGTACACGGGCCTCTCACTGTTGTGGCCTCTCCCGTTGCGGAGCACAGGCTCCGGATGCGCAGGCTCAGCGGCCATGGCTCACGGGCCCAGCCGCTCCGCGGCATGTGGGATCTTCGCAGACTGGAGAACGAACCCGTGTCCCCTGCATTGGCCGGAGGATTCTCAACCACTGCGCCACCAGGGAAGCCCAATATATTGGTTCTTTTAACTGGGATAATGGTTTGCAGGTACTGCTGGTTCAGGCTTAAAGAATATCATCAGGGGGCTTCCCTGGTGGTCCAGTGGTTAAGACTCCATGCTCCCAATGCAGGGGGCCTGGGTTCAATCCCTGGCCAGGGAACTAGATCCTGCATGCATGCCGCAACTAAGGAGTCCCCAAGCCGCAACTAAGGAGCCTGCGAGCCGCAACTAAGGAGCCCGCCTGCTGCAACTAAGACCCGGCACAACCAAATAAATAAATAAATATTTTTTAAAAAGTGTCATCAGGATTCAGTCTCTCTCTCCATCTCACAATTCTGTTCTCCTCTGTGTTCTTAGGTTTTCCCATGGAGGCAAAGCTCTAGGCATCCGTATTAGTACTAGTGATTTTAGGAGGAGAAACAGATTCTTCTCTTCCAGGATCCAAAGCCTCAAGAAAAGGTTCTACTTGGGTCACAGACCCACCTTCTCTCTGTGGCCAGCCTGCATCTTGTACTTCCCCATGGATTGGGGATGCGGAGGCATGTGACTGACAGCCTTAGAAAGTGGGGAAAGGAGTTCCTGAGAAGAAAAGGTCCTGGACAGAATACAAGTAACAGACATCTACTGCAGACATGTATGCAAATGATTGTAAGTCCGCATGACGAATACTATAAAGGAAGCGCTGTGAGGTCTAGTGGGGACAGAGGAGGGGTCATCAATTCTACTGGATATGTTTTGGATAAAGACAAGTAAAGCTTCATGAAAGATATCATGTATGATCCAGTTCTTTAAATAAAAACAGAAATATATTTATTTTGCTAAACATTGTTTATCAATAGCTCCATGGCTATTGTCTTCTTTGTTCATTGTTTTATTCCTAGATCCAAGCACAGTGCCTACATATTTTAGGAACTCGACAAATATTTGTTGAGTTGGAGTTTTAGAACAACAGTAGGGTAACCTCCCGTTTAGACTAAGATTTAAAGAAATTGAAGCACAAAAAGATCCTGCTGATAGATTGATGTCCCATTTTCTGATTTGTCTTTAGTAAGCTCTTACCTACAGAGACTCAGCTTTGAAATAACCCCAGCACTCCGTTTTATTTGTATTGTTATTATTTCTTGTCACCAACATCTGATTTTGTAAGTTCTCAGGGAGTGCTTGGAAGAACTGAAGGTTTTCTTAGTCAACTTGCTTCTCTTTCTATCCAGTCTCTCCCTAGAGAATTTATTTTTTTCACTGTGATCCAAACAGACCTGAAATGACATGGAATTTAGGCAGTCTGCATATATAAACTAATACCTAATCAGGATCTAGTGAAAAAATTACTAAGGTGAGGAGTTTTGATTTAGTAATGCTTAACTGTTACTTACATCAAATACCTTTTTTTTTTCCCTGGCTGCGCAGCACGGCTTGTGGGATCCTGGTTCCCCGAACAGGGGAACTGGATTGAACCCAGGCCCTTGGCAGTGAAAGGCAGAGTCCTAACCACTGGACCACCAGAGAATTCCCTCAAACAGCTTTTAGACCTTCGTTTTGAGTGTCATCACTTCACACCTTAGGCCAGCTCATTCCTCAAAGGTTCTGTGCTGGTTTTTCTCTCCTGCTCTCATCACTGGTCCATGCTTGGCCCTCTTTTATTTTATCTACTTGTGTGTTTATTTGTTAATAATATAACGACCGGGACTTCTCTGGTGGCACAGTGGTTAAGAATCCGCCTGCCAATGCAGGGGACACGGGTTTGATCCCTGGTCTGGGAAGATCCCACATGTCGCGGAGCAACTAAGCTCATGCGCCACAACTACTGAGCCTGTGCTCTAGAGCCCACGAGCCACAACTACTTAGCCTGTGTGCCACAACTACTGAAGCCCATGAGCCTAGAGCCCACCCGGGCTCTGCCACGAAGAGTAGCCCCCGCTTGCTGCAACTAGAGAAAACCCTCGGGCAGCAACGAAGACCCAACACAGCCATAAATAAATAATTTTAGAAAGTTACCTTTAAAAAAATAAAATAATATAACGACCACCCATGATCTCACTATGCAGTCAGCGAACCAACACACTGACAAAAACTTCCACCTCCTCCGTGCCCTGTCCTGGCCCATCCCCCTGCCTCTTCCACGTGTATAGCCACAATTCTGAATCTTGTATTTTTATTCATTCTCGATTTAAATTATTTTTTATCACACATAGATGCACGCAAAGAAGTTAATGATTAGTTTCAACTCTTCTTGACTTCTATAAAAAGGATATTATGCTGTATATAGTCTTCTGGGACTTTTTTCCCATTTAGTTTTCTATTACTAAGAGTTGTGGTTTGCAGTGATTCATTCATCTTCACTGCGGTGTAGTATTTCATTGTTTGACTATACCAGCATTTATTTATCTGGCCTCCTGGATAATGGAGTTTAGGCTTTCACATTTCTTGCTCTAATGAGCATTCTCATAAGTGGTTTTCTCTCCCAGTGCATACCTGCTGGAGTCGTCCTCGGTTTATACCTATGAATGGAATGTGGGTCCATTGTAGGATGTATGAATGTTCAACTTTGCAGTATAAAGCCAGACTGTTTTCCAAAGCAGTTGTAACAGTTTATACTCTCACCATCCTATTGATCTATCCTCTTCAGCACTTGGTACTGTCAGACTTCTCAAGTTTTGCCAACTAAATGGATGTAAATTGGTATCTCTCTTTATGGTCTTGATTTGCGTTTCCTGGATTATTTATAAGGAATTCAATAAATGGAACAGGAAAAAAATTATTATCCATATGAAAAATAAATCAGATTCCTATCTCACATCAGACATGCAAATCAACTCCAGATGGATTAAGGATTCAAATATCAAAAGCAAAACTTTAAAACTTTCAGGAAAAAAATATGAGTGAATATCTTTAGATCTGGAGGGTAGGGAAGGATTTCTTAAACACTGGACCCAAAAAAGCCCATTATCAAGTAAGTGTGATGACTTTGACTATATTGAAATTAAAAACTAGTATTAATTAAAAGACATGTTAAAGAAGGTGAAAAGGTAAACTACAAATAGAGAAGATGTATCATATATAACAAAGAATCTCTATCAAGAATATTTTAAGGGACTTCCCTGGTGGCACAGTGGTTGAGAGTCCGCCTGCCGATGCAGAGGACACGGGTTCGTGCCCCGGTCCAGGAAGATCCCACATGCTGCGGAGCGACTGGGCCCGTGAGCCATGGCCACGTCCAGAGCCTGTGCTTGGCAACGGAAGAGGCCACAACAGTGAGAGGCCCGCGTACCGCAAAAAAAAAAAAAAGAATATTTTAAGAACTTCTACAAATCAATAAGCAAAGGACAATAACCCAATAGAAAAATAGGCAAAAGACATTTCACAGAAGAGGAAACACATAAAACCAATATTCATATTGCAAGACACTCCATTTCCTCAATTTAAAAAGCATCTTTTGAGGAAAAATATGATACTTTAAAAACTTAGCTACTATGGTCTTCCTCCAGGCTAAGAAAAAATAACATATAGAAAAACAAAATGCAAACTTAAACATTCATCCAATATTCCAGAAAAAGCAACCAAAATGAAAGAAGAATATTTACCAATATATTTTAAGCTTATTCTCTGAGTTGGAGGACTTCTGCTGCCTTGCACATTGTTGGCACTCAGCAATGATTAATTAGTTGATTGATTCACTGCACCTGATTTTCTGTAAGAATAACTTTGATTTCTTTCAGACTCAGAATAGATGGGCACATAGTTTTAGACATTAATAAACATTATAGAACATGATCTTCTTTCTCTGAACTCTGTGACCTGTTGGCTATGAGAATAAAGCATCCACTTGAAGGAAGAAATCAGATTTAATCTAAAAGGCATGGTATAGCTATGGAGCGCCCAGACCCTGTGGTTGAAAACAAAGTGTTCAGTCGGCATTGCTAGGGCGAATGAGAGCGCAAAAGAGTATGGGAATGCCCCCAGGCCCCCTCACATACTGATCTCAAAATCAAATGAATGTGCTTTTATGAAACAGGCACTACATTGTAAGGTGCTCTCAGAGAGCACTGGTTTAGTAAAGGTGACATTCCAGAGAGTAGTTACTTCTTTTGTATCAGATTGTAAAAATGTGAGCTCATGATACTTTATTTATAATTTTTTATTCAGGAAAATGGCTCAAAATATTGATATTTCTGAAGATTGATCTGTAGGGGATTATCTAAAGGAAATCGATGTGATAATATTGCCTTGGATTTTCTGCAGGAAGCTATAACCTTATTGTGTATAATCTTTATCTAGATAATGTGAAAATACATACTAAAAGACCTATAATTCTATGTGTTTTTTGATCCAGCAATTTAACATGTATGAATTAATTCTAAGGAAGCAATCACGGATGAGCCTAAAGATATAGCTACTAAAATATTCATCAAAGCATCCCCTATAAAAGTGAAAAAGTAAAAACAATATAAATGTTAAAAATGAGGAATTGATTAAATTGCAATTTACCAACACATCTATTAAAATAATGAGAAAACATATTTGACATGGAAACTGATCATACGATTACTGGTAACAAACAGGGTATAAAGTATGATCTTATTTAAAATATATACACCAATGTATGCCTAAGGAAAACAGACTGAAAAGATAGACACCAAACAGGAGAAGAGAAAATGCAGCACAAATGATTTGAAGGCCATGGATTACAGACAGAGTAGCAGATGGAAAAACTAGGAACAAAAACACAAACACAACAAACAAAACTTAGGAATATAATGGATTGAAGGAATGAAAACTGGAAGTGTAAATCAACTCTCAAAAAAGAAAAGCGAGCTTCCCTGGTGGCACAGTGGTTGAGAGTCCGCCTGCCGATGCGGGGGACACGGGCTCATGCCCCGGTCCGGGAGGATCCCGCGTGTCGCGGAGCAGCTGGGCCGTGAGCCATGGCCACTGAGCCTGCGCGTCCGGAGCCTGTGCTCCGTGACAGGGGAGGCCCGCGTACCGCAAAAAAAACCCAGAAAAACAGTGAAGATTATGTCTAGAATATGAAGAATATCAGGTCCAAAGTGGTATAATTGTTACACTAAAATTGAAAGGCTTGGATGCTCTGAAGAGTATGTACATCAGGAAAATATGTGTTAGATCTAGGGCTCAACATTTCTTTTCCTTTTCTTTCTTTCTTTTTTTTTTTTTTTTTAATCTCAGTTTCCCTACCAGGGATAGAACCGTCGCCCCCTGCAGGGCTCAACATTTCTGAGCACATACTATGTGCCAGGAGCTGCAGGTGTGCCTTATTGTATCCTTTTTGGAAACCCTGGGATAAGTAAGGATCAGAAAGGTCAGGTGGTCTGCTCAAGGTCACATGGCTATGACAAGGTGGAGCTGGGATTCTGAGCCAGGTCTGGGTATTGCTAGCGTACCATGGCGAGAAAGAAACGATTGGTAACTATAATTTTTAATGATTTTGAACTTAAGCCCCAACAATGGAGGAAAAGATCAGCAAACTATGGTATATCACAGATGCCTTATCAGAATCTCAAAAACAACAACGTTGTGGACTATTTCTTTTCTTTTTCTTTTTTTTTGGCTGCGTTGGGCCTTCGTTGCTGTGAGCGGACTTTCTCTAGTTGCGGTGGATGGGGGCTGCTCTTCGTTGCGGTGCGCGGGCTTCTCATTGCAGTGGCTTCTCTTGTTGCGGAGCACGGGATCTAGGCGCGCGGGCTTCAGTAGTACAGTACGAGGGCTCGGTAGTCCCTACAGTGCAAGCTCGGTAGTTGTGGTGCACTGGCTTAGTTGCTCCACGGCATGTGGGATCTTCCTGGACCAGGGCTCGAACCCGTGTCCCCTGCATTGGCAGGCGGATTTTTAACCACTGCACCACCAGGGAAGTCCTGTGGGCTATTTCTATAGCTAATATCGTACATATGAAATGTCATTAAGTGGAAAAAACAGAACCCAGGATCATCTACACACACTGATGAGAACTCTGCCAAATGCATGTGCTCGTGCTGACCAAGACTGGAGGTGTTTGTACGATGCATGCTGGTGCATTATTGAATGTGTAAGAGGCTTTTGTGCAAGCGAAGACCACTTCCTTCTATTATGCCTTATTTAATGTAACAACGTATTCTTCTTATGCATATTTTGAACAATTAACATTCCTTTAATCATTGAAATGTATATCCTTTTGAGTATTTACATGACTTCCACAACCAATAAATTAAAACATTGAATTTTGACAAATTAAATTCCCCCATGCATTTCAACTTGACTGAAAACCGTCTTATCAAAATTTTCTAAACATTTGATGCAGTCACCAGTCCAATAAACTAACTCCTTATAAGTGTTTTAAACACCTAAAGAATTACTCCACATACACTAACACAAAGATCGTGCCATTAAAAAAAAATAAAAAGATCATACTGTGCTTCTTTGGCTTATCATATTTTTGAGATTCTTTTGTGTTGTAATATGTATCAATACTTCGTTCCTTTTTTTTTGCTGAGCAGTATTTCATAGTATGGATGTGCTGCAATTTGCTTATTGATTCACTTACTAATGGGGATTTGAGTAGTTTCCAAATTTTGGCTATTATGACTAAAACTGCTACTAGCCTTCACATGTCAGCCTTTGTGCAGTTTACAGGATTTTATCCTTATTTTGTTCTTATTCTTACTTTTATTCTTATATCTCCTCAGGGACATCCCCTTGGAGTTAACAGTAATTTGACCTGATTCTATTTCTGCATTTTTCTGTGGTTGTAGTAACCTTACCAGATTCTAAAGATAAAAACAAAGCAAGACAGTATTAGGCCTTGTGTATTGTCCACTGATTGGTTCTTGGTGGATACCACAATTTGGTTTTATAGTCCACGGTAATATAAACCTGAGTCTTTACTTAAATACCTTTTATACTTCAGTTGCACCTGGTTTTATCAGTGGGAATTTTAAGTCTATTACTTTCTCATAGATTTTAGTTTATGAAACTTACATCTTCCTCGGAAAGGTTGTCGGTTTGGGTTCCACAAGGCTGACATTGCCAAACTCATTGTCTTGCCATTATTAAATATTAACCTCCTTTGATATATTAATTGAAAATATATCACTGAGCTATGAGTGTGTGAACATCTCATTACAATGAACATGTAGAGGGTTTTTCCCCCTAGATGATGAGGGACCAAGTTAATTCTCTTCTTTGGGCCATTTGGCTAGTTCGTCATCTTTGAACACAAGAATTTTGATTAGTTATTGTGTTCTAGTGGTGCTGACTGAGGACTGGATTCCTTTCTATCATGTTATTTAGTTTTTCCTGCTTTTGGTACCTGTGGATGTCTATTCATTGCTTCACAGATTTTAAAAGAACTATGCTTTATAAACCAACATGTACTTAAAAGGAAGATACAAATATCCATGTATATTAAGAAATTTAATTTTTTTTACAACTGCCTATCTGTACATTTTATATTGACTTTTTCTTTTTTTGTGTGTGTGTGTGTTACGCAGGCCTCTCACTGCTGTGGCCTCTCCCGTTGCGGAGCACAGGCTCCGGACGCGCAGGCTCAGCGGCCATGGCTCACGGGCCAGCCGCTCCGCGGCATGTGGGATCTTCCCGGACCGGGGCACGAACCCGCGTCCCCCGCATCGGCAGGCGGACCCTCAACCACTGCGCCACCAGGGAAGCCCAATACTGACTTTTTCTTTTGAGGATCATAATGAACTCATAGATGCTCACAGAATCACCCAGTTCAACTAAGATAATTTATACCAATGGTTCTCAAAGTGTGGTCTCTGGACCACCAGCAGCAGTTTCACGTGGAAATCTGTTAGAAATGCAGATTCTTGGGCCCTGTTACAGACTTCTGGGGGTAGGCCCAGCCATGTGGGTTTGAACACCTCCAGATGGTTCTGACGCTCTCTCAAGTTTGAGAACCACTGATTTACAGTGTATATGAAGATGATGACACTTAAATTGTCATTACATGCCAAGTGGGAGCGCACTCTGAGTTACTCGACTGCAGCTGTTTTTGAAAAGCATCTTTGCTCTCTGGAAACAAGATAATCCAGATTCAGACTGATTTTTTTCCCCTTCCCTAAGATATTCAATAAGCTTCTCTCCAAGGAGTCCTTTTTCCATTTAGTGAAATTACAGAACAAATTCCTACTGTTAGTGATGTTCACGTTTTGGGGATGAACCAAAGAACAGCTGCTGATGTTGGGACACATTCAATGAGAGAGCTTAATAGTTCTGTACACGCATTGATGTTTTTTTCCCATTGAACATATTAAGTTACTGGATTCTACTTTACTTACAGTATGAGGTTTTATTGAACACTAAAATTTTCAACGACACTAAAATTGACAACATAGAACCTACTTTCTTTGTTTCTTTTTCATGCAAAGTTACCCAAACTCTTAATTTTTAAAAAATTAGACTTCATTTCCTTCTCAAAAGGTCATCCTTTTGAAGAACATTTCAAGAGGATGAAAGTATCATCAGGGAGAGAAGAGGATAGCTTTATAGTAAGGTCCTCTCCACAGGGTGGGGTCACAAGGTATGTTACTTTCACCGCCCTGGGAACCCCTGTAGCTGGTCTGTTTTTTATTATTGAAAACCTATCGTTGTCTTATTTATATTTCATTGCAATTAGTATTGTCATCTCAAAGTTTTCTCTACCAGGAGAGTCTGGTAAAAGGTGTTATTCAGAAGGGAATTTTGCGTTCTTCTCTCTACTTCTTTCCATACGTACAATGCTGGTGGTGTGTCTGCTAAGTTTGTGTTTCTTCATTTATTCATTTCTACTCATGTGGGCATCTGTGTTAGAACATAGGAAAAAGTCAAGTGATCCAACTGGAATGCACAAAACAGTGTCATGGAACGTAGAAGATGGAGAATCCACCGTCAGGACCTCAGATGGCCATGATTTACCACTTCACATCTACAGTCATGTCCCCTAACCCCAACCCAAATCAGATGTTCATCCAAATTAAACCCTGGGTAGTGGGGATGGGCAAAGCTGGAGGCAAATAAAGGTCAACTGAAGATTTGGCCCATTCTGAAGTTTAGATCTCTGTATGTCTTTTTTATTTCCCCCTAACAATGGTGGAAATAATCTCTCGCATTAATAGACTGTTAGTTTTACTGTAATTTTAAAATATTGGACTATGTATTTGAACTAGGTGGGTTTTTTTTTTTTAATTTATTTTTGGCTGCATTGGGTCTTCACTGCTGCGGCGGGCTTTCTCTAGTTGCGGCGAGCGGGGGCTACGCTTTGTTGCGGTGTGTGGGCTTCTCATTGCGGTGGCTTCTCTTGTTGCGGAGCATGGGCTCTAGGCACGCGGGCTTCAGTAGTTGTGGCACATGGGTTCAGTAGTTGTGGCTCGCGGGCCCCAGAGCACAGCTCAGTAGTTGTAGCGCACGGGCTTAGTTGCTCCACGGCGTGTGGGAGCTTCCTGGACCAGGGATCAAACCCGTGTCCCCTGCATTGGCAGGTGGATTCTTAACCACTGCACCACCAGGGGAGTCCTGAGCTAGGTGGTCTTCATCTGAGAAGATTAACTAACACCACTTATAAAATAATCAAGTTAATTATTCTCTATAGTGCAATGGAGAAATTAGCATTTGCTTTCAGGTAGACTGACTAAGCCAGCTCCACATTTAGCAGTGTCAGAGGTTTACAGCAGTACAGAGAAGTTCTGATGGAAAGCCGGAGATTAAGAGATGAACTTGTCCTCAGAAAGGAGTGCCAGATTCGAGTTTGCCGGAAAAATGACTCCCTGGGTGATCTTCGGAAAGTCAATTCAACTCTTTGTGGCTCAACTGCTTGGTGTACCAGGCTTTGCAAAAATCTGTTCTTCCTTAACTTCCTAACAAAGTAGAGCTAAATGTATGAGGCAGCTTTGAGATTTTGGAAGACAATGTAAAAAAAAGTCATATTGTATAACTGTTTTCATTTGCTAATACATCTGTAGATAAATTTGTAACTGTAGACATTTTATAAAGGATTTTTGCGTGTGTCATCTTATTTAAATGCCCCCAAAGCTAAAGAAGTCAGGTTGTTTTCTTATCTTACATTTAAGGAAATCAAAGCTCAGAAAAGTTCCATGTCCTCCCCCTACTACACAGGTAGGTTAATGGCAAGGCAAGCACCAGAGTCCAGGCCTTCTGACCGCTAGTTCACTACATGCTCTTGCCTGAAACCAACTGTATCTTTTTTTTATTATTATTATTCAAACAGAAAGTCACAAAAATTATAATCATCCTCATCAGTTCACTCAGTCCCACGTAATTAATTTTTTTTCATCTTGATCTTTTGTTAACACTTTTATGAATTTGTCAGTTTTCCATTAGAGTTCTGAAAATGGTTATTCATTCAGTTCAGCTGTATAGTCAGTTACCAGAAACCTGTACTTGTCAGAGTCTTTTCCATGAATTCCTTGAAGATGAAACCCTTTTATAGGAACATTTTGGCAAAAGCATCAGAGTACACCCAGAACTGTCTGTAAATGACAAAAGACTTAAAAATGACCACGGTTAAATATTTGATGAAAGTTCATAATAATGCAATTGACAAGGAAATTTAGTTATTTCTGAGATATACATTTTAAAGTAATAACTAGAATTATGACTTATAACATTATACCAGAACATATAAGATTTTTAGAAATTTCATGTAATGTCTGAAACATTTATATTAACATATTTCCATACAAATAACCCAAAGAAAGTTTAGTTTGTTTGTTTTTTTATACTGCAGGTTGTTATTAGTCATCCATTTTATACACATCAGTGTATACATGTCAATCCCAATCGTCCAATTCAGCACACCACCATCCCCACCCCCCCGCGGTTTTCCCCCCTTGGTGTCCATGCCTTTGTTCTCTACATCTGTGTCTGAACTTCTGCCCTGCAAACCGGTTCATCTGTACCATTTTTCTAGGTTCCACATACATGCGTTAATATACGATATTTGTTTTTCTCTCCAACTCTATCTTTTGTGACTAATTAGAGGAATGTGTATGGTAGACATTCATTCATTCAAATGAAAATTAAGTACTTACCTTGTGCCTGGCGCTGGAATAAAAAGCACCTCTGCAACTTGCCAAGGTGGTTTGGGGTGCAAAAAGAGTGCTAGCTCATTTCCAGAATTAGAAGTTCTTTTTTCCTCTGTGACATTAAGATGCTACAAAGGGCTGGAGAGTAGCTTTAAGCCAATGTTCTTCTTTCCCACTGAGTTATATTTGTGGCTTGAACCACTCCAACTCTTCACCCGTAATCAAGTTAGGCAAATGGCTTTTGAATGGCTGGGGGCTGTGGGTATGATGGGGTGGAGGCAACATTGCAGGAGAGAGCAGAGAAAACAGGACAAGATCCTGGTGCTGGGAGTGGACTTCTGGGGACAGCTCTCTCCTCTTTTTGCTCCCCAGATGGTGGCAGCAGAAAGTCTTAGAACCTGGCACTAGGGAAACTCCTGTCTTGATTCTGCCTGAGACTCACAGTGGGTTGTTTTGGTTTAAAATCACATTAAAGTGTTTTCTTTCTTCAGGAGTTAAAAGCACACCTACCGTATGATCCAGTCTTTCTACTCTTAGGTATTTATCCAAGAGAAACAAAACCATCTGCCTGTACTTGTGTACCAGCTTTATTTGTAATAGTCAAAACTAGAACCAACCCAAATGTCCATCAACTGGTGAACAGATAAACTAATTGTGGTATATCCATACAATGGAATATTATTTACCAGTAAAAATGAGTGAGCTATTGATACCCACAACAACATGGATGAATCTCAAAATAATTACAGAAAGAGAGTATATACTGTATGATTCCATTTATTTAAAATTCTAGTAAATGCAAACTAATCTATAGTGACAGACAGCAGATTAGTGGTTGCCTGAGAATGGGGCTGGAGGGGTGACAATGGGGCAGGAGGAAACTTTTGTGGGTGGTGGCTACATTCACTATCTTATGAACAGATGTCAAAACTTTTCAAATTGTATATTCAAAATTTGTGAAGTTTATTGTATGTTGATTATATTGAGATAACTCTGTAAAAAAAAAATCACATGGAGGTATTTTTCTTTCTTTGAAAGGTCACTTGTTTTCTATGCCATGACTTCATTTATGGTTTTTTTTTTTTAATAGACTTTACTTTGAAGAGCAGTTTTAGGTTCACAGCAAAATTGTGTGGAAAGTACAGAGACTTTCCATATACCTCCTGCCCTCCCACAAACACAGCCTCCCCCATTATCAACACTCCCTTCTGCAATGTTGCCGCGGGATTAGAGTTGAATGTCTTTGAGAGGCTGTTATTCAACCCGCTGCAGCATCCTTTGGCGAGCATCGTATTCCTAAGATTCGTCCATGTTGTCTTGTGTCAGTAGTTTGTTGCTTCTTTGCTGAGCAGTATTCTGGTATATGACTGTACCACAGTTGTGTGTCTATTCTTCTGTTTATGGATATTTGGATTGTTACCAGTGTTTGGCTATTATGAATAAAAATTCATTCTTATATTGTTTTTCACTTTTCTTGGATAAAAACGTAGAAGAATTGCTAGATCACAGGATAATTGCATGTTTGACTTTTCATGTGTTTATTAGTCATTCCTATATCTTCTTTTGTGAGGTGTGTGTTCAAGTGTTTTGCCCATATTTTGTTTTTCCTAGGTTGGTTGTTTTTTTATTATTAGTTTGTAGATAATCTTTCTATGTCCTAAAAACAAATCCTGTGTCTGTTATATGGATTTCCACATTTTCTTTCAGTCTGGGGCTTGCAGTTTTCTTTTTGTAATAACATCTGATGAAAAAAAGTTTTAAATTTTGATGAAGTCTGATTTCTCAGTTAAAAAATGATTAGTGCTTTTTATATACCATCCAAAAATCTTTCCCTACATCCAAGTCTTGAGGATATTCTCTTATGTTTTCTTCTAGAAACTTTGCAGGTTTAGCTTTTACGTTTAGGTCTATGATCCATTGCAAGTTAATTTTTGTGTAGGTTGTATAGTAGGTGTTATTGTAAATTTTTTTCTGTACAGATATCTAGTTCTTCCAGCACCACTTGTTGAAAAGATTTTTATTTCCTTGTTGAATTGCATTGACACCTTTCTCATAAATCAATTAACCAAATATGTGTGTATGTATTTCTGAACTCTTGTCTGTTCCATTGGTCTATTTGCCAATCCTTGGCCAATACCACCATTTTAATAAATGTAACGTTACAGGAAGTCTTGAAATCAGGTAGTGTAACGTTACTCTCTTCTTTAAGATGATTTTCACTACTATAGGTCAATTTTTGGCTTATATCACTGTTGTGAGTTGAATGGTCACCCCCTTCCCCCAACGATATGTTTAAGTCTTCACCCCTTGTACCTGTGAATGTGACCTTATTTGGAAAAAGGGTCTTTACAGATGTAATCAAGTTAAGATGAGGTCATACTGAATTAAGGTGGCCCCTAATCTAATATGACTGGTGTCCTCAGAAGACGGGAAGAGACACAGACAAAAACATACAGGGGAAAGGCCATGTGAAGATGGAGGCAGAGATCAGGGTGATGTACCTACAAGCCAAGGAAAGCCAAATATTGCCAGCAAACCACCAGAAGCTAGGGGAGAGGCATGGAACAGATTCTCCCTCACAGCCTTCAGACGGAACCAAACCTGCTGACACCTTGATTGTGGACTTCTAGCCTCCAGAACTGTGAGAGAATAAATTTCTTTTGTTTTGACCACCCAGTCTGTGGTACTTTGTTACGGCTGACCTAGAAAACTAATACAGTTAATGAAACACAACTCAAACTTGCTTAAGCAATAAGGAAATGACTATCTCTTACACCTCCGGAGTTGAGGGATTCCTGGTGAGATTCATGTGAAGTATTAGGTGTTAGGATGAGGTTCAATTATAAGGGTCAGAAATCCCCACAATACTGGCTTACACAAGATGGACATTGACTTTTTTTTTTTAACATCTTTATTGGAGTATAATTGCTTTACAATGGTGTGTTAGTTTCTGCTGTATATCAGAGTGAATCAGCTATACATATACATATATCCCCGTGTCTCCTCCCTCTTGCATCTCCCTCCCACCCTCCCTATCCCAGACATTGTCTTTTATTTTTCTCTCATGTAGGGCTCTCACCAGGGTTCGGTTGGTATGGAGGCATCAAGACATCAGGATCTGGGATTCTTCTATCCTTTTGCCACCGTCCTCAATATACGGCTTCCACCTCATGCTGTGAAATCCAGCTGCAAGTCTGTCTTCTATCCATCAGGGAGAAGCAAGGACGAGGGTGCCTGCCCCCTTCCCTTGAGATTACGTTCTAGAGGTTTGCATAGAATATCTCTGCTCAAAGCCTGTGGTCCAGAATCAAGTCACATGACCACTCCCAGCTGCAAGGGAGGTTGGGAAATACAGTCTTTATTTCAAGAATCCATGGGTCCGAAGGGGAGAGCTGATATTAGGAAACAGAAGTTTCTTCCGCACAGTGTCTGTAAAGGAATACTAGGAGTTTTTGATGATTGGCTATAGGAGACTTAAGGAGAAAATAAAATCTCATCTGGAAATAAAAATTTGAAAACTTATAAATGTTAGTTACAATCTTGAGAAGGGATGAGATAGCCTGGCAAAAGTATAGATGAGAAGAAAAGATCAAGGAGAGACCTGTAGGGGACTCAGACTTTAATTATGAAGAGGAGGATTCAGGGGCTTCCCTGGTGGCACAGTGGTTGAGAGTCCACCTGCCGATGCAGGGGACACGGGTTCGTGCCCCAGTCCGGGAAGATCCCACATGCCTCAGAGCGGCTGGGCCCGTGAGCCATGGCCGCTGAGCCTGCGCGTCCGGAGCCTGTGCTCCGCAACGGGAGAGGCCACAACAGTGAGAGGCCCGCGTACTGCAAAAAAAAAAAAGGAGGATTCAACAGGGCCCTGAGAAGAAATGGTGAGGTGATTAGATGGATATTCAAGAAAAACTTTAAGGAGACAGTGGCTAACAGTGTACAAGGGGAAGAGATGCCAATTAAGATAAAGAACTGGTCTTTAAAAATACAAGAAGTTCTGATTTCCTGTTTCAAAATTAAAGCTACCTCAAGTTTTTTTCTCAAAGGAGACCTGTGTGAATGAATGACCTCTGTAACTTGAAATACGTATAAACTGTAGTGTAAAGATTTTATGGTTAATGTAGGTTCAGGGTTCATGAAAGACAAGGCTCCCCAGCCCTCCTCAGTGAGGGAAAAGGTCACATCTGAAAGGTGAGGTTACTTACCATCGTCATCACTATGATCAGGTGACTGGGGACCACAGGAAGCCCTGGATAGAAAATGGAACCCAGCCAGAAGGCTCAAGGGACAGAGGGTTTAACTTTTGCCTTTCGTCTGGTTCTAGGAAAGGATTCAAGGTGAACAGAGAAGTAGACTTGCATGTGTACACTAAGAGATAGGTAAGAGCATGTTAGCTAAGTATTGTTTGTAAGAGAGAAAGGTTGGAAACAACCCAAGTGTCCATCAACTTGAGAGTGGATAAATAAATTACTCTGTAGTCATTCAATACAATTCTATTTGGCAGATAAAAATAAATAAACTAGATCTAGTTGAATAAACTAGATCTGTATGTACTAACATATGTAAAAACAAAGTTGAATGAAAACAGAGCATGTTCACATTAGTTATGTAAATTTAAAAACCATACAAAGCAATACTATATTTTTTAATGTGAACATATAAATATAGTTTAGGTACAAAAACGTGGACTGGGAGGGTACTTACCAAATTCATGGTAATGCTCCTCTCTGGGGAGGGAGCGGATAGGACTTGGAAGGATGAAAAAGGGGATTTCAACTTTTTGTGCATTGTCCTATTTCTCTTAAGAAATGTTTGAAGCATATGAAAAGGTGGTCAATTTAATTACTTATTAGGGAAATGTGAATTAAAGCTACAGGAAGAAGAGAAAAGAACCCACAGTAAGATGTTAGTACACAGTTACCAGTATGGCTAAAATGAGTGAGTCTAACAGTATCATGTGTTGACACAAATATGGAACAACTGGGGTTCCTCTACATTGCTGGCGGGAATGTAGATTCATTCAACCACTTCAGAAAACTCTTTGGCAGTATCTTCAAAAGCTAAACAGATGCCTATCCTGTGATTCCGAAATTCACTTCTAGGTATAAACCCAAGAGAAGTGAGTATTTATGTGCACCAAAAGAAATGCCCATGCTGTACACGGCAGCTTTATTCATACTAGCCAATGACTAGAGATACTCATACCATTTGGTTATTCTACTTCTAGATATATACCCTAAAGACTCTTACTCTTATACACTGGGAGACGTGTGCAAGAATACTCCTTGCTGCACTACATTACGGTAGCAACGGCAGCAACACAACTCAAATCTCCACCAACAGGAGGACGGATTCATACTGCAACAACACGGATGAACCTCCTGGACATTATGTTAAACAAAGGCAGCCAGATAGAAAAGAATACGTACAGTATGATTTTAAGGAGTTCTAGTCGGCAAAAGTAATTCCTGGTGACAGAATTCAGAACAGGGGTTACCATAGGGGTTACTTATGGGGTGCTATTGACTGCAAAATGGCATAGAGAACCCTTCTGGGGTGATGACAAAATACTACATCTTGATCTGGATAGTAATTACACAGGTGTATATATAGGTAGGAATTTACCAAACTGTGCACTCAAGATTTGCATACTATATCATATATAAGTTCCATCTCAAAAAAATCTGAAGCAAAAATGACAAAATATTAACATGTGTTAGTTCTCATTGGTGGGTACACAGAGTGCTATTACTGAATTCTCTATATTTTCCTGTACGTTCATATTATAATTAGGAAAGAGAGGGAGCAGTAGTTCTCCATAATGGAAGTGACACCGTCCTAGAGGTGGTGACACTTTGAGTTGAGGCCCCTGCCCATTCATCTCCCCAGCGCTTGGGCAAGGGAGTTCCCTTACAATGGGGTGCAGAAGACATCAACCAACCAACTTCTCCTGGTAGAAATAGGTGATCTTCACTGTCACTCTCTTAGTAAATTGGCATGGCTGTTAAAAAGTGGGGCTGTTCTGTAGGCTCTTTTGAAGATCAGCTTAACTGATTCTTTAGCTGAGAGGGCCCCTGAGCCATCATGCAAGATCTGGGCTGGGGTGTCCGCCACCCTACATCCCAGCCTGACCAAAGAAGGAGAGCTTCATTTGGAAGGTAGCCCCCTGGCCTCAGCTCCCAGACCGGCTGCTGCTCCGTTATCCCAGGGCATCCCCAGTGGGTACCACAGCAAGTCAAAGAGCACGAGGAGAGAAAAAAGAATTTAATAAGGGAGGTGGGAAAAGGAAGTAAAAAGATGCACGTGCCTTGACTGTTGCTTCAAGGACCTGGGTTATCTGCACTCTTATTTGGAACGTCTTCCTCCTGTCTTGCTCGGTTCTCCACCTTACACTGTGGAGAAAGGGAGGATGTGGTGAAGCCCAAAATGGCTCTGAAACCATACAGACTTGCCTTTTTTTTTTTTTAACATTTTTATTAGAGTATAATTGCTTTACAGTATTGTGTTAGTTTCTGCCGTATAACAATGTGAATCAGCTATACATATACATACATCCCCATATCTCCTCCCTCCTGCATCTCCTTCCCACCCTCCCTATCCCACCCCTCTAGGTGGTCACAAAGCACTGAGCTGATCTCCCTGTGCTATGCGGCTGCTTCCCACTATCTATCTCTTTTACATTTGGTAGTGTATATATGTCCATGCCACTCTCTCACTTCGTCCCAGCTTACCCTTCCCCCTCCCCGTGTCCTCAAGTCCATTCTGTACGTCTGCGTCTTCATTCCTGTCCTGCCCCTAGGTTCATCAGAACCATTTTATTTTTAGATTCCATATATGTGTGTTCGCATATGGTATTTGTTTTTCTCTTTCTGACTTACTTCCCTCTGTATGACAGACTCTAGGTGCATCCACCTCACTACAAATAACTCAGTTTCATTCCTTTTGATGGCTGAGTCATATTCCATTGTATATGTGCCACATCTTCTTTATCCATTCATCTGTTGATGGGCACTGAGGTTGCTTCCGTCAGACCTGCCTTTCCATCACTATGTGACTAGCTTATCACCTAACCTCTCTGTGCCTCAGTTTCCTCCTGTGTAGAACAGAAGCAGTAGTTCTACCTCTCAGGGTTGCTGTGGGCCTGGAAACGGTGAATGCCAAGACCTGCCCTAGGAGGCCCTTGATAACCGCAGTAAGATGCCTCCTTTCCCTCTGAGACCGGTTTGTGGGTCAGAGACACTGGGAGCGCGGTCCAATAGCACTCTGAGCGAGGATGGTTGTTGAGCACTCGATATGTGTCTAGTGCAACTGAGGGACTTTTAGTTGCTTTGCATTTAAGAAGCCACCCGTGGCAAGTGGCTACCGCATCGGGCAGCGCAACGTGCAGGGCTTTCACGGTCAGGACTCGTCCCCTGCCAGGCGGCTCTCCCTCTACGCAGTAATTTGTTCTCTTAAACTTCTCCTGAACAAAGTCGGGGCTGCAGTGAACACCCAGGACCGTAGTCAGGCTCTGGGGCTCGGGGATGGGAACAATGAAGGTTCGTCAACTCCTGGACTCCACCGACTTGTCCCTCTGGCCCCCTACCCTCTCTACTCTGTCCGCCCGCAACCCTCAAGTCCCTTGGGGGCAATGGGGAGGAGACGCGCGGGAGACTCCCTCTGCGGCTCCCATATGGGTCTGGGTCTTGCACGGCTTTCGCCTACTTTATTCTTCGCAACAAACCCAGGAGACTCAGCATTTCCATTTCACAGATGAGGAAACTGAGGCTCGTGGAGCTTCAGGGCACAGGGCGGGAATCAGCCGAACACCAGCCCTAAACCCTTTGGGGCCTTGGTGTCGCCAAAGCTACTTTCGTGGGGCGCGTTGTCAGGGCGCGCGGGGAAGGCGGCGGGTAAATATTTGGGGCTGTAACCTGGGCTCCGGCGACTCCGCGTCACTGCGGTTCCCCAGCGGGCGCGTGGCGAGGGCGGTGCCTGGGGGACAGGGGCGTCTCTGGCGCGGCGACAGGGACAGACCCGGCGGCCAGGCTCCCGTGGCCCCGCCCCGGCCCGCCCCCGCCCGCGGCTATAAGACCTTGGGACTGCTGGTGGCTGCGGCCCGGGAAAGATCTGGCGGGCGGACGGCGCAGGCAGCTGCGCGGCGGGAGCGCAGCCGGACTAGGGGACAGGCAGAGCGGGACGAGGAGAGGGGACGGACGGCCTCAGCGGGAGCGCCTGCACGATCCCGCGCCCAGACCTCGCAGGACCCCCCGACGCGCGCCGGGCCTAGCCCGCCCATGAAGCCGCCAGCCGTGCAGGGCAGCCCCGCGGCCGCCGCGGCCGCAAGTGAGTGGGGGTCTCCTTAAAGCCGGGGCCTTGCGCGAAAGAAGCGGAATCCCGCGTCGTCTCGTTTCATCCCTCCCCCAGCCTCACCGTCGGGACTCTGCCCCGGGGCGAGTTCAGCCTCCTCCCCACGCGGGGCTGGGGGTCCGAGCCCGACACGTCACGGGCGCATCCTGACTCAGTCCTCCCACCGCCACCCGGTTCACACGCGCCCCCGGGGAGCGAACGCGGGGAAGAGTCCCCGACAGCGCGTGGGAAAGAGTTCGGCTGTGTCACTTAGATGCGTGACCTTTGGCCTGCAACTTCCCCGGGTCGAGGCTCGCTCACTTTATCTCGAAAACGGGCGCGACACCAAGGCGCACTTCAGGGGGTGGTGGTGAGTATTAAAAGATAACAGCGAGCAACGGGCAGCGACAGCCGGGCTGTCCCCGGGCCAGCGCGCGGTCAGCGTTAGTTAGCGATCCTTGGGAACCGTGCGGCCCCTGCCGGGCCCGGGGTGGGACGGCCGCCCCACCCCACCCTCACCTGAGCCCGCCGTCCCTCCCCAGCCCCGGCCTTGGACTCGGCCGACGCGGGGGACCTGAGCGACGCGCTGTGCGAGTTTGATGCGGTGCTGGCCGACTTCGCGTCGCCCTTCCACGAGCGCCACTTCCACTACGAAGAGCACCTGGAGCGCATGAAGCGGCGGAGCAGCGCCAGCGTCAGCGACAGCAGCGGCTTCAGCGACTCGGAGAGTAAGTGTGGCCCCGCCGGGGAAGGTGCCGGAGCCCTGGGGACTCCCCGTACCCGGCCCGCGGAGGAGCGCTCTGGGCTCGGGGCTCAGCTTGCTTATCGGGGCCGGGCGGGGTTATAGCCCCAAAGCTCAGCGCGGTCTCTAGGACTCTAGGCGTCTCCGGGGCTGCAGGCCCGGCGGGGGCAAGACCTCTGAGGATGGTCTCGGGAAGGCTCTTGGAGGGCAGGCTGGTCTACCTGCCTCCGGCAGGTGTCAGGACGCAGGAGGGTCGAAGCGGTAGGACTCCTGGGACCCCAGCCAGGCCTTCCCGCGGCTCCCCGACCTCCTCTCCTTTCCCCTTCTTTCCCCTCTCAGCCGTATCTTCAGAGGCTGTGGAGCAAGTGCTACAGGCATGGGGTCGGGGCGCATGGGAGGGCACAATATGGACATATTTGTGAAACCAGGAAAGATTTCATAAGCTCCCGTTCTTAGATTTTTGAAACACTTGCACTTTCTTCTGGCCCTGAGCTCCCAGACTTGTTGCTACACTGCCCGAAGTTTTGAAAGAATCCCTGGCACTGCTGAGTTCAAGTATTTAGAAAGTGTCCCTCATCCTTCAAGCAGGTCCATCACGTGGACGGCTGGCTCTGACTCCCCACCCAGTTGGGGGTGGGCAGAGAGCAGATGGGCCCAGAGCTGCTTTCTGGTGACTTTGCTCATAGTGACGACTACCCCCCGCGTCTCTCTGTCCTAAACAACCTTGTTACAAAGAGAGACCATTTTTTCCAGGAACTCGAATGTCCCGATAGGATTTTGGATACCTTTTCAGGCATCAAATGGCAAATCGGGTGACTTTTCAGTATTATGTGACTGGTGTTTTACCCAGCCTGGATTACTTCCTATTTTTCAAAGTGAATTTTAAACATTTCTGGGTAATTCTTAAGGCTTCATTCCCTAGATGGGATACAAGCGTGAATGTCACTCCCTTTGTTGTCCTTGACTCTGGAAATAAAAACAATGACCTTTCCTTGTGATTCCCTTCTTTTGAAATCCGAAGCTCCCCCTTGTTACAGGGCAAAGATACAGTCCTAGGCTTACACATGAGCTGTCCTTCTGAAAAGGAATAAAGGACACTCGCCACCCAGTTCAGGCTTTGAGTCAGAAACTTGAGTTCCAGCTTGACTTTTCTTGGCAGCCCTGCCCAAGCGTTAGAAATAATTGCAGCTTTTGAGGTGAAAGGAATCGTATGCTGTTAATTTTCCATTCAGTATGTTTGGACTTTGTTGCTAATGACCAGACCGCTTATTTTCAATTTCAAAGAGAAGTCTAAAAAATTTTGAAATTTGTCTCCATGTCTGTAGCCAAACTTAAATATGTCTCCTTCTACTGGGGCATGGAGCAAGTTATTCATCAAGTGCAAATTCTCTCCCCCGTGGGAAGGAAAGCTAGCACAGTCTGTCCGGTGCCGCTGTCTTGCAAAGAACAGCTCCTTTCTAAACCACAGCTGCATTTGGCTAGAATATGGTCTGAGCTCACCCATTCATGGGTGATTGCAACTCCCCCTGGGTAGGGTTTCAGATCTGGGATCTGTTTTCAGAGGCCTCAAAGAAAAGGCACTCGAAACACATTCTTAACAGTTTGGGGGGAGATATTTGGAATAGTCTGTAGTTTTTCTTAGGGTATGTGTGTGTACTTTGTTTTCTGCTTTTGTTGTTAACTGTTAAACTAACCCTTAGTCTGGTGGTTAGAGAGGTAAATGGGAGGGTGTAAAGAAGGCTCAGATGACATTAGTCTTTTCTATAAATGTGTAGTTTGGCCTCCACGAGGCAGGTTAGAAATAGTCCTGGCAGAAGCAGTGTGTATCTAAATAGTGATTTCTTAAGGACGCATAATATGTGTCTTAATTGCCGCTAAGAATGGATCACAGACATTTGTTATACTCATTTGTCTGTTTAATGCTTTTCTGTGGAAGAGAATATTTGAGAGACGTGGATCCTACTGAAATTTAGCCCACCAAAGGGGAGACACACCAGGATGATCATAATAAGAGCAGCTCTCTCTCTTGTTTTTTTAAATTTATTTTTTGGCTGCATTGGGTCTTCGTCGCTGCACGCAGGCTTTCTCTAGTTGCGGCGAGCGGGGTCTACTCTTCCTTGCGGTGCGTGGGCTTCTCATTGCGGTGGCTTCTCTTATTGCGTAGCGCGAGCTCTAGGCGCACAGGCTTAGTAGTTGCGGCACGTGGGCCCTACAGCGCGTGGGTTTCAGTAGTTGTGGTGCGTGGAAGAGCAGCTCTCTTTTGCCAGGCTCTTTCTATGATTACTATTATTGTTTATTACCTCTAACCATTAATGATCTCTTTGCTTTGCTTTAAATGTGTTATCTCATATGATCTCTGCTATAGTCCTGGAACGTAGGCACTGTTGTCTCCTTTTTTCTGATAAAATAGTGGAACAAGTTGGGCTGTCTCTCTCTCTAAGGCCTTGCTCTGTCACCATGGATGGTTGGCTGGTATGTGAACCAGGTCCTCCGGGATAGACTTGATGTCTCACTGGACAGGGATCATGTGCCTGCTTATCAATGGTGGTTGTGTTTGAAGGTGTCTCTTCAAGGCAGTGGTCACCTGGCCGGGTCTGTGGAGCCCAGGCTGAGCTCTGTTAGGGCCCTGCATGAGGAGTGGGCCTCATTTTCTCTAGCTGTGAAATGGAAAGGATGCTATTTAATGATGATGTTAGAAACATCCATAAGCTCATGATGAGGAAGAAAATATTTGTTCTGTTTGATGCTTTTAAGAAAATAATAAAATGCACATGTCACGCTATGTCACATAGGTCAGAGACATTTGAGCCAGCGTCTTGTGTGAAAATGTTATGTATGAAGCTCTAAACCCTTGGGACCTTGGTTTTCACTCTACCTTTTACAGCTCCATCACTCTGAAGATGTACCTACTGCATTCCTGGTTTTTGAAGAACTCTTCCTTTTCTCTCAAAACAAAACAAAAAAAGATGAGAAAGACAAATATTATATGATATCACTTATATGTGGAATCTAAAAAGTAGTACAAACGAACTTATTTACAAAACAGAAACAGACTCACAGACATAGAAAACAAACTTATGCTTACCAAAGGGGAGGTGGGGAGAGGGATAAATTAGGAGTATGGGATTAACAGATACATACTACTATATATAAAATAGATAAACAACAAGGAGTTATTATATAACACAGGGAGCTATATTCAGTATCTTGTAATAATCTATAATGGAAAAGAATAAAAAAAGAATATATGTATGTATGTGTATATATATATATATGAATCACTTTGCTGTATACCTGAAACTAATACAATATTGTAAATCAACTACACTTCAATTAAAAAATATTTCGCTTGCTTGCATCCAAAGGAGAAAAAGTAGACATTCCTTCTTTCACCCAGAGAAGCAAGTTACTTAGATAGGAGAGAAGAACGGATATTTAATAAGGAAATACTCTTTCCTGTTTCCACGTACTGGGAATCCTTCTAAGACGTGAAGAGGACCAAAATAACAGTGGCAAGACAACTTCACATTAGGGGTGGCATTCAAATGGGGGTTGATGAAAATAGTTCCTTTTGTTTCTTTCTTCTAGATCTCGGTTCCAACAGGTAACACCAGGCACTTTCATGAGAGCAGTTTCAACTTTGGCGTAAAAGGGCTGCACAGTTAGGACGGCAGCGAGGTTCAAACGCGATACTCAGACGTGCTTCAGGCATTGTGCACATCTTTGGTTTGAACGTATTTTGAAAAATCTGTTGTTTTTTCAGTATTTTCAAAACCGTAAGCGCACAGCATGACTTCTGAAATGTGTTTAATGACATTTTAACTCATCAGATACTAAATTTTAACCAATGTGTTAATTTATGATTCCACCGATTGATTTTATAAGAAGTTTCTAATATTAACTGGAACTTTAAAAGGTGATGCAAACTTCTATCTTTGACGGATTGGAGTTTCCTTTTTCCTTTGAGCGGCGAAGTGTTTTGCTACTTAACAGAAAATGTCTGAAGTCTACTCCGTATGCTGGGGCTATTATGATTTTGCAGGGCCATTGTAGGGAAGGAGGAACTGGCTTCTTTAGCATGTGCAGGACCTAGAATGTCTGTATTTCTTTGCCTCGACTATTCTAGCTTGGCCCTGGGAGAGGGGACTGTATGGCCCCTGGCGGGGGGCATGCATGACAGGTAGCCTATTGGCTGATCTGGCCTAAGAGCCACTGAGACCAGAACTTGAACTTGTTCAAGGCGGGAGAGACTGAGGAGTTAGGAGCCCTCAGGGTGTCCCCGTGTGTGTTAGGAATTCCAGGCAGGTGACAGGTGTCACTGGCTGACACCTGGAGGGGTATCTAGAGGGACTGAGCAGTCTCAGAAGGGAAGCGGGGGCGATAGTGCTGAAACTGAGAAACGTTTTCTTATTTCATCCCACTTTCAGGGAGGCTGTTGGAATTTAGATTTTGAGGGGGAGATTCAACCCACCTCCCCCAACACCCGCATACCATTCCCTGTGGCAAAAGGGAAACAGGTCCAAGGCTTTCTTTTTCTCAGTTAATTACTGTGGTTTGTTTGCCTGAAATGTGTGGGATTGTTCTATATTTACAGGAGCTCTGGGCCAGGGTTACTGTCTGTGGTTTCCCTTTCCTCTGGAGTAGCACACGCTGGTGCCAACCCCAAATTACCTTTCTCTCCACCCCCAAACGAAAAAAGCACGTCTACCTTTTAAACAAGCCTCTGTTTTTGTAGCTGAGTTTCCCAAGCTCTGCTGGCGCTCCTGCAGTTAGATGTTTGCATATTTAATATGTTCACATTGCTTTTGATGATGTCTTAGAAAACTTGGTCCCTGAATTCGCGGTTCCTGGCTTCAGCGCACCAACTTGACTGGCCGAGGACATTTCTGATGGGGCTTTAGAGCTGATAGCAGTAGATGTTGTAAGGCCCTAAAATATCTGGTCTTGCCACCTGCCGTGGTTCCCCAAATCATCAGTGTTATGTGTCCCTTGAACCCCTGTTAATGGCAGCACCTAATATTGGGTGGGGCAGCAATACATTAGTATGCTATCAGCCTGTGACACATTCCTGTCCTTTATCAGACTAATGAGCTGTTATTTCTAGAACTCAAGAAATAGAGTTCTAGGGGAATGAAAAGAACAGGAAGTCAGGCTTTGCTTCCCTTTTAATATACACCTAGCATGAAATCTTGTTCACTGTAAGTCCGTGGACTGAAATTTTATTGGATAAAGGGTAAAGAGAGGTCTAGAGCTTGGGGTACTTCCGTGTCTGTGGGTTTGTTCTTGGAAGGTTTGTTCTAGGACACCTCTGAAGATAAATTTTCTCTTAGGAATTTATCGGAAGAAGTGGAAGAAGCCTGGCCCCAGAATCTTGAGTCTTCTTACTCTCTGTGGTGACCTTTCTTCTCCTGAGTGTGTCCTCCTCCATTTTGTTGGGAAAACAGAATAAAAGCAATGAAAACCATAGGTATCACATGGAGCGCCTGGCTTACTGATTCCCCTTTCGCAAGAGAAGAAACTAAGGCTGAGAGATGAAGTGACTTGCACAGGGTCACACAGCTTTCACACGGCCTCGGTGCCACCCATCTCTAGGGTGGCAGCTTCTGGAGCTCCTGCGGTTGTCCTGGTCGTTGTTTTTGGGAATGACGTGTAGAGCAGTTATGAACACAGGGTGGAACTCAACTGTGGGGAAGTTTGGCTCAGGGGTGCTGGGGGTTCATTTTCTTTTGATGGTTGAACACTCTGGAGCCTGGAGTCAGGTTGGGCCCAGACTGCGCACTGGAGCTCACGGAAATAGAGAGGCGTCAAGGTGTAGCAGTGAGCTGGTGCGTGAGATTGTGTGTGTGTGTGTGTGTGTGTGTGTGTGTGGGTGGGTGTTTGCCCCCTCCCAAGGGATGAGTATACATGGACGTAAAATTGATGGAGAGTCGGGGCAGAACAGAGGTGAAGTCCCAAGTCAGGAGAAGGGCCTGCGGTGCAGGGTGTGGTGGTGAGACTGAGACCAGGGGTGCTGCCAGCGAGTCCTGGCTTCAGCACTCTGGGCCAGGGTTGGGGGTGATGCTCTCAGGTGTCCTTTGGAGCCAAGGATGACGTTCCAGAGGCCTCATACTCCTTTCTCCTGGCTCTCGAGTCCGGGCACGAGGCCTGCTTCCCCAGGGCCCTCTGTGGTTTTCCTGCCCCCTCAGTCTTACCTCATCTTTTCCCCGCAAGTCTCTCGGGTTCTATTTGGGGGCGATTCTCCTGACTCTGACGTGGCGACAAGCAGTAACGAGACGCGGTAGGTCTGCGATGGGCGTGACCACTTTCCTGTGCATAGGGAAAAGGCCTCCCCTTGAGAAAATCCAGACTGCAGAGGGCGGCCCAGCTGACAAGCGAGCAGAAGGGCTTCCCACGTTCATTTCCACTGAGTACAAGCGTCTTGAGAAATATTAATAAAGGTGCCACCGAAAAAGTGTCCCAAGGGCAAGTAAACCAGGGGAAATAGGGCTGAGCTGGTTTCTTTTCTTTTCTTTTTTTTTTTTAATATTTATTTATTCATTTGTTTGGCTGAGTTGGGTCTTAGTTGCGGCATGCTGGATCTTTTGTTGCGGCGCCTGGTCTCTTCATTGTGGCTCGCGGGCTCTAGAGCGCACAGGTTTAGTTGTCCCATAGCATGTGGGATCTTAGTTCCCCGACCAGGGATCGAACCTGCGTCCCCTGCATTGGAAGGCGGATTCTTAACCACTGGACCGCCAGGGAAGTCCCTGAGTCTGTTTCTTTATCACAAGATGCCTCCGGCACATTAAAGTGGGGTTACATCAGAGGACTCTCCAGGGGTGCTTGGTGTTTCTTAGAGTTCGTGATCACACAGTTCTTCTCAAAGGACCACTATTCTGGGAAGTAATTTCTGGGGAAATGTAAGGGTAAGGTTTGGTGTTTCAGATCTCAGTAGGTGTTCATCATCAAAGCCTTGAAAAAGGGTTGTTGTCCTTTTAGGTGACCCGGCCTGGACCTAAGAAGGAAGAATCGACTGTGAGGGCTGGGCATGTTTGGAAAACTGAATGCGATGGGTGTGTCGGCCAGGAAGACAAGATGGCTCCGGGGCCACCTGGTCAGGGGAGGGTGGGAGGACCAGGAAGGAGGCCTCAGGAACTGCTCCAGGAACTTGGAGCAGTCTTTAGGGATGAAGAGGAATTCTCCTAGGACCAGAAACCTCTGCTTCTGAAAACCCTTTTTTATTCTGGGCATGTCTTTTTTTTTTTTTGCGGTATGCGGGCCTCTCACTGTTGCGGCTTCTCCCGTTGCGGAGCACAGGCTCCGGACGCGCAGGCTCAGCGGCCATGGCTCATGGGCCCAGCCGCTCCGCGGCATGTGGGATCCTCCCGGACCGGGGCACGAACCCGTGTCCCCTGCATTGGCAGGCGGACTCTCAACCACTGCGCCACCAGGGAAGCCCTGGGCATGTCTTTTGTAACTTAGTCCTGTTCATTTTGAGTTAAGGGGACCAAAGAAAGGTGGTTTTGCATCTTCCTGAGCTGGAGGTGATTGGATGAAACTGAGCGAATCCCAAGGAGGACAGGGAGCCTGACCAGGTCCTCATGGTTCAGCCACCCTCTCTCACCCGAACAGCCTTCCCAGAACTCATCTCTGCTACAGCCGTGCCTAGCTTTGTGTTTTGTTTTAACTGGGAAGGCTGTTCCTTTGTGACCTCAGAGGCCACATCCTGCTTCCGCCGCTGGGTCTTCCTTTGAGCCTTTGAGTTAGTGCAGCTCAGCCAGCAGTTCCTTTCTGCGTCACAGCTACACGGCTGGCTGGCCGTGGGTTGGTTTCCTCCCCCTTGGCAGAACTTAGAGAAGTAGAATCTCAGAACTTCAGAGCTGGAAGGGACTTTAAGGATTATTTAGTCCAGCTTCCCATTTTATGGATGGGTAAACTGAGGCCCAGAGACATTATCTTGCTCAAGGGCATCTGAATACTTAGTAGCTGGGCTGGTTTCCTTGACTCAGCTCAGCCCTGCTTCTGGGACCTTGCCTTGCTCTTGCTCTGGTCTTTGAGGGTATGACAACGGAGGCAGCAAATCACCCAAACTGTAATAGACAACCTGTGGGAGAAGAAATCTTTATCTTTGACCCTCTAGCTTATCCCCAGAATGTAGGAGCTCAGGAAAACCATGACAAAGACTCTCTCATGAGCAGGCAGGGAGGATTATCAAGTCATGGGATCCAACCTTGTCTTTGTATTTTAGGGGGTTCAGAGGGCAGAAGGGACATTTTTCAGGAAAGATGGTTCCTTATGTCTCAAATCCCAAGGGAAGCCCCTCACCCTCATCGGCCAAGCATTGGCTTAGCTGTCAGTTAGACACCCACTGGGCAGTGGGCTCCGGTTTGTCACAAAGGAGGCTGGTTTGGTCATGATGATCCTGTCACCCGCTTCTTTTTTTTAGGGAAGCAAGGGCCTTTGGTGTGCCTGATTGAAGACACATACACACAGATACAGGCACACTCTGCTGCCTCAACTCATTTGGGGGCATAAATATAAAATCTGGAAACCAGCCTATTTTCTTTATAACTTTGCTCCTTTGGGAGATAAACTGTTGGTTGGCAATAGACCATAAGACTGAAAATCGTTTCTAATGAGTTACGTTCTCTTTCCTGAAAGGTGCAGATTCACTTTATAGGAACAGCTTCAGCTTCAGTGATGAAAAACTGAATTCTCCAACAGACAGCACTCCAGCTCTGCTCTCTCCCGCTGTCCCTCCTCGGAAAGGTAAGTTCATTAGTTGGATTGTGAGTGTTTTTGCTTCCTTCCTCCCTCCTCCTGCTTCTCAGCCTCTTCTTTCTTCCCCCTTCCCCCTAACCGATCTTTCCCAAATGTGCAAAACAAATAGAGAAGACCAGTATCTTAGTATAGTACAGCATGGAATGGATTTTGTTATTTCTCAGGATTTTGATCAGCGTGAAAGTGAAATCAGATAACTGGGGGGCAGGAAACCAAATTCACAGGGAGAAAAGACGTTTAGACTCTAGACTTTGCTTTCTGTCTTGTGGTGATCAAGACAGTGTCAAATGACAGTGCCCGGTTCTAGAATGTGAAACTCAGCAGTTAGGCTTTGCAGAAAGTTGGGTTCTTTTTCTTGCATTAACTCTTTAACTAATGCTTTCAGATGACCAATTTAGCAATTAAATGGGGTCATCATTAAGAAACAAGTAATGATCTAACATAATTCAGAATGGCAGCTCCATCCTGCCTCTACTCTGATATTAATAGGCCGAGAAGGTTTTTAAAGACGCATGAGCAGTTTCTTATATTTTGGAACTAGTAAAGTGTCTCCAGCCAGAGAGCTGAATGTTCTTTTATATTGGGCAACTGCCCTTTTGAAAACAAAAGCAGTTTTTTTCCCTTAAGAAACATTATACTTGCTGAAAATAGTTGCAGAATGCAATAAAAGTGGAACATAGTTAAAAAGAAATATGAAGATTCCATCATTTTCTCCCTCTGGCATGAAGGCAGAATTTCCCCCTTTTTCAAAAGGACATTTTAAAATTCTCTTCTCAACATAACAATGTTAGCAACCACAGGGGACTCTGCCGTTGTCCAGCCCTTCATCTGTAATGGATCTATTGAATTGAGAGAGACAGAACAGTCTAGAAAGTGGCTTAAAATGTGCCCTGATTTGTTACCTGATCCTCAAGAGGTAGAAATTAAAGAGGAGAAGAAAGCCCTAGTGGCAAATTGACTTTAAGAGCTAAGAACAATGAGCTATTTGTGGCCAGCGGGGGCTAATTAATAAAAATATCCAGTAGTGCATTCAGAGAGGGCATGAATGATGAACTCTAGAGAAAAAAGTAAGATACACAGAAAGAAGTACATGTCTCAGGATATAGAGGGAACAAAATCATAATGAGGACTTGTTACTCTGTGCTAGCACCTGGATGGGATGAGGCTGTCTAGACCCAGGAGCTTCCTGTCGCCTTCTCTGTACCATTTTGACACGGAACTGTAGTGCTTAGTTCATTCCATCCTGGAGGTACCATGAGGGCTGAAGCATTGCCCTGGAGTGATAGCATGAACAAAATTGCGTCAGGGGAGAAGTTTAGCAGGAATTAGGAAATCTGGGTGTCCATTCCACATAGTGCCGTGCTCCCCGAATATTTTGACTAACTCAAATCCTACACAATCAAAAAGTTCAAACTTTTAATCTTCCTTCCCTGTACCTGTCTCCCCGCATCTCCCAACTTTTAAGGTAGTGAAGGGAGATACTTCTTCCAGGTTGCTGGGATAGGGGTGGGGTATGGGGGTGGGTGATGAACTACAAAAACCAGAAAGAAACATTTAGGCTAATCTTCAGAATAAGTTTCCGAGTTGACTATAAGTAAACACTGAAGCAGCCACTTAGGGTTGGTACAGGACACTCTTTAATAAAGTCTCTGAAGACAAAGAGATGGGGTCGCATAATTCTGGAAAAGTCGGAGTCATCAGCTGTCTTGGATATGGAAACTGAGCCCCAACTCTTGTTTTTCAGCCAAACTAGGAGACACGAAAGAGCTAGAAGACTTTATTGCTGATCTCGACAGAACCTTAGCAAGTGAGTACATGCCTGGTAGTAAAAAAAAAAAAAAAAAAAATCAAACAGAAAACCCAACCAGCACCTCTGATAAAGTGCTGTAATGTTTACCAGCTTGCCTGGGGCAGGAAGTTACATCATAAGGCTTCGTTAGGCTCAGAAACAGGACCCTAGTGGTTCAGAAAGAAATTCTGAGGATAAGCTTACATTGAAGTAGACCGTGTGCCTTTCCAAACAGTGAGAACTGACCACCAGCGAACAATGGCATTTTGTCTGAGAAATGGAGAGTAAAGTAGTAGTTAGAGCAAGATCGGAGCCTTACGAGCATGGTGGCCTGCCAGGCTTTTCAGAAAAAAGAATCAGCCTATTGACCGTCAAGCATTATACTGACAAGCCAGGGGGTTCCATCTCAGGGGCTAGAGAAACTTTCACAAGTTAGGTCAGGGGTCTGGTGAGGTCTGACTTCTAGAGGGTTGGGTCCCCAAAGAGAGAATTGGCTTGGGGCGATCCTGTAACCAAAGACCTACGCCAGTTACTAAAAGACCTGGATTAAGTACGCAGTACCTTGTTTCCCACTGGCAGTTACACTAACGGCACCCCATTTTCCGTGACCAAAAATTTTGAGACCTGAGGATGTTGGATCATAACTGCTATGGGGGCGCCTAGAAGAAGGGACCCTGAGAATCAGTCCACCCAGTCTATTTCCAAAGAACAGGACTGCAAGAGCCGGAAGGATCAGCTAGAGTTTCCCGGATGACAGTTTCAGCAACTCTACCCTTGGGGGGCCTTGTTCGGTCACAGAACAGGCCTGGAGAATTGCATCCTAGCCCCTTTCATTTTACAATGAAAGAGTTGATTTTCCTTAAGAAATATTTTATGCTATACTCTGCTAAATAGCTGGGTAGAATCTGAAAAAATAGATCCAAAGCCGGTTATTTAAAAAGAACTCTGTTCTTAAACATGGTTTCAGACAGACCTAAGTATTAGGTGGAAAGTTCTTGTGCCGTTTCTGTTTACTGGAAGATTTTGTTGCCCGTTTTCTTATGTGCTGTACCATCCTCCATCAGAAGACTGTTTTGACAGAGATGATTGTAATTGCAGCACAGTTTATATTAGACCCATGTGACCTGCCTGTGGACTTCATGGAAATTGCAGCAGGCTACCAGTCATACCAGTTAATCAGACATATACTATGTGGGAAGCCTGCCATTAAGTTTGGTGCTTTGATGCCTGTCTGAGAGGTGTGCTCTGGCTAAGCATAGGAATTGTTGGCTTTTGTGAGTGGATCACCTTCTCTGTCTCCTGTTGACAGGTATGTGAAGCAAGAAGCTCTGGGTCCTTTCATCGTAAGGGAGAAGCTTCAGAGAGCTCTGAGGACCTGATAAAATCAGCTACAGAATTTGCTGCTGGAGGGGCCAGAGATGCTGCTCATCTACCACCAGGCCATTCTCATTCTTGTCCTAAAAATGCCTTTGGGCTCATCTCTGGGCAAGTTAGAAATTGACTTTGTTTACCCGCTTGCAGCGTATTAGAACAGATGACTCATGCTAATGTTGTATTTCCTCTTAAAACATAGCTTTTCTGTAATTTAAAGTGCTTTTATGAAAATATTTGTAATTAATTATATATAGTTGGAGACAGTACTATGCTTTTCCCATTATAATATATTTTTGTATGCAAATAAAGTTTGAACTGGAAGTCTGTCTTTTGTAAGCTTTCCTTTTTTTTTTTCTCTTGATTTCTTTCAATATATGTCCATCCAGTTAGTATTCAAGTGGAAATAACACGCCGCTTGACTTCTAACATGGACCCTGGGCGCTGCCGCATTGCACTAGGCACTAGGATGGTAAACGAGAGGAAGTGTTACTTTGCAGTTCATTCGGGGCTCTAAAGGGAAACACTGGCATATGATTGGTGGGAAATTTTAATTTGAGGGTTGCAGTTTTAATGAAAGTTGGGTTTCTCTTCTATCTCCATTCTCCTCCTTTCTTAGGTGCCACGGGTTCTTTCCTTCAATTAGGGGAAATACCAGGTGTACTCAAAATCCAGGGCAAGTTGGGGCAGCTGGAGGACTTATAAATGATGGTGCTCCCATAAAATCCGTGTGCTGAGGAAGATTTGATGTGCTGGCCTCTATGCTAACGTCCAGGTGGCTTCAGTGGAGCCGGAGGGTCCAGATGCAAGGTCTCCCATAAAGTGGGCTTCGCCTGTAGAGGCCAGTGACCACCCCCCCAACCCTGCACCTGCCTTCTGTGGAGGACGGGGAGAGGCATAAAAAACAGGAGAGTCCATACTTTTCTTAGCTATGCTTTTCTATCCTTAAAACGTCTAAAATAACCAGGCATTACTTTGATAATCAGAATCAAGTTATTAAAAAACTCCAATCCTTCCTTATGTTCCTGTAGAACACAAATCCAAAGCATAAGTACTTATAATTTTATTTATATTTTCAAAAGCTAACTACTAATTTGATCTGTTTTTCAGGGCATTGTGCAACTATTCAATAAAGTACCTTTTCTTTAGCCTTTTTCTTTTCCGCAAATTTCTGGGAAAGCTTTTGGGTTGAACCCAAATATTTTCTTTATTGAGATGTAATTCACATACCCAAACGTTCATCATTTTGAAGTGTACATTTCGGCAGTTTTAATTAAAATAAATTAAAAACATTTTTTTGGCCACGCCACATGGCTTGCAGGATCTTGGTTCCCTGAACCAGGGATTGAACCCGCACCCTTGGCAGTGAAAGTGTGGAGTCCTAACCACTGGACTGCCAGGGAATTCCCCATTCAGTAGTTTTGAGTATCTATATTCACAGAGTTGTGCAACCATCACTATCTAATTCTCTGCCTCTATGGTTTTGTCTATTCTGAGTATTTCTTATAAATGGAATCATACAACAGGTGATCTTTTGTGTCTGGATCCTTCCCCTTTGCATACTGTTTTCAAGGTTCATCCATGTTGTATGTGAATCGTTACTTCATTCCTTTTTATGACTGAATAGTCACTGTATGGCTATACCATATTCGGTTTATCCTTTCCTTGGTTGAGGGACATTTGGGTTGTTTCTACTTTTTGGCCAGCAAATATCGCTCTTATGAATATTCATGTATACATTTTTGTGTGGATATATGTTTTAATTTCTCTTGGTATATAACTAGGAGTGGAATTTCTAGGCCATACGATAACCCTATGTTTAACTTTTTTGAGGAATTGTCAAACTTTTCCGTAGCAGCTGCGCCATTTTACATTCCCACCAGCAATGTACGAGGGCTCCAATCTCTCCACACCCTTGGTAACACTTGCTGTTGTTCATCTTTTTGAATATAACCATCCTAGTGGGTGTAACGTGGTATCTTATTGCAGTTTTGATTTGCATTTTCCTGATGACTAATGATGTTGAACATCTATTTATGTGTTTACCGGCCATTTGTGTATCTTCTTTGGAGAAATGTCTATTCACAGCCTGTGCCCATTTTTAAATAAGTTGTCTTTATTATTGTTGAGTTGCAGGAGTTTTCTATGTATTCTGTATACAAGTTCTTTACCAGACATCTGATTTGAAAATTTTTCTTCTATTTTGTCGGTTGTCTTTTCACTTTTTTGTTAGCGTCCTTTGAAGCACTAACTTTTGATGAAGTCCAATTTATCTATTTCTCTTTTGCCACCTGTGCTTTTGGTGTCATATCTAACCATTGCCTAATTAAAGGTCACGAAGAGTTACTTGTATATTTTCTTTTAAGAGTTCTATAAGATTATACAAATCTTACATTTAGGTGTTTCGTCAACTTTGAATGAATTTTTGTGTATGATGTGAAGTAGGGGTCCAACTCCATTCTTTTGCATGTTAATATCCAGTTGTCATATCAGTATTTGTTGAAAAGACTATTTTTTTCCCCATTGAATTGTATTGACACCTTTGTTGAAAATCAGTTGACCCTATGTGTACGGGTTTATTTCTGGACTCTTAATTCTGTTGCAGGGATTTATATGTCTATCCTTATTCCTGTACCACACAGTCTTGATAACTATAGCTTTGCAGTAAGTTTTGAAATCAGAAAGCGTGAGTCTTTCACCTTTGTTTTCTGCACAATTATATTGGCTGTTCTGAATTCCATGCATTTTCAGATAAGTTTTAGGATGAGTTTGCCAATTTCTGCAATAAAGGCAGTGGGATTTTCATAGAAATTGTGTCAAATCTGTGTATCAGTTTGGGAAGTATTGCCATCTTAGCAACATTATGTCTTCTTTCCAATTCATGAACATGAAATGTCCTTCAGTATATTTATATCTTCTTAATTTCTTTCAACTATGTTTTGTAGTTTTCAGTGTATAAATCTTGCACTTCCTTTGTCAAATTTATTTCTAAGCATTCTTTTTGATACTATTGTAAAAGGAATTGTTTTCTTAATTTTATTTTCAGATTGTTCCTTGCTAGTGTACAGAGAAGTACACTTGATTTTTGTATATTGATTTTGTATCCTGCAACCTTCCTATACTTATTTATTAGTTCTAATAGGGTTTTGCGCATGTGTGTGTGGTGGGGGCCAATTCTATATACAAAATCATGCCGTTTGCAAATGGAAATAGTTTTACTTCTTCCTTTCCAATCTGAATGCCTTTTAAATTCTTTTTGTTGCGTCATTGCCCTGGCTAGAACTTCCAGTACAATACTGAAAAGAAGTGGTGAGAGGGCACATCCTAGTCTTATTTCTGATCTTAGAGGAAAAGCTATCAGTCTTTCACCACTAAGTACGATGTGGGAATATTATCTTTTTTCATCAAATAAGCCCTTGACTTGTTTTCTAAACATAATTTTCCCATTACCTGGAACTGTGTTTTGTTCATGCTTGGGAACATTTATCTGCTTTGGATAAACCTTTTTTTCCACTGGGACACTATACCTTTTTATTAGTAGCCTCTTTAGGATTTGAGGATCTACCTCATTTGCCAGCTCTTTCTTTATGGTCTCCTGGAACCTGGACTCCCAAAGTTAGATGTGCAGGGTAGGGAGCTTTGTGGCCTGTTGTGAGGAGAAGGTCAGTGGTTTGGAGAAAAGAAGTGGATTCCTTTAGAAGAGTGTTGGGAGGAGGGTAGTTTGTGCTCTAACCTCTGTTGGATGAGTAACTGGGGACAAGCAGCCTGTGGGCTGAGTCAGAGCTTGGGGTTCTGGGAATGTTGAAAAGAGTGTTTTCCATGTTTCCCAAGATGCATTTCAAGAGCACATTCCTAAGCTGTTTTGAAGACTAGGTATTAAGGTCATAGGTACTTGAAAAGTGCTGCATATACTTCACTTAGAGATTTATTGTGCACATTAGTACATAAATTACGTAGGGTTCAGTCTAAGGTGATGGACCAGAGAACCCCAAATATAGTGGCTTAAACAAGATGGGAGTTTCTTTTTCACTAACAGCCCAGAGGTGAGCAGTACAAGGATGGCTGAGTGACTCTCTGGTGCAAAGTGGCTGCTCCTGCTCCTGTCATCACATTTCATCCCAGCCAACACAAAGGAGAAAAAGCAAGTCAAGCACAGGCTTATTTCTTTCAGCAACATGACTAGAGGGGACACAAATTACTTCTGCTTACATTCCCTTGTCCAGATCTTAGTCAGATGGTCATTCCCAGCTGCAAGAGAGGCTGGGAGAAAAAGTCTCTTGCTGGGCAGATAAGTGCTCAACCAAAATTTGATGGTTCTGGGAACTCCCTGGCAGTCCAATGGTTAGGACTCCATGCTCTCACTGCCGAGGGCCTGGGTTCAATCCCTAGTCAGGGAACTAAGATTCCACAAGCTGCGTGGCACAGCCAAAAAAATAAATAGATAAAAAATAAAGTTTAAAAAATAATAATAAAAATAAAATTTGAGGTTTCTCTTATTAAAGAAAGACAAAGAGAATGGGTATTGGAGGATAACTAGTCATCTCTGCCACAGAATGTTGAAGGCTTTGAGAAATCCTGTAGCCAAAAGTCCTGCCTTTTTTTTTTTTTTGGTTGGAAAAAATACCGGTAATCCACAGCGTATTAGTCTTCCTTGGAACGCACCTTGGGAAATGCCATTGTAGGTAATCTCACCCCAGTGAGGTCTATTGAACTCCACCTCCTCCAAGACCTGAGTGCCCACAGCATGGCCTTTGCAAATTGCTTGATTGTTCCTTGGAGAGTGTCAGCCAGTGGGCTTTTCTGGAACAGAACAAGACCAGATTCTGAGCATGCAGGGCTGGTAGGATGTGAATAGTATGTTGTTGAGTTGGGAATTTTCTGTTCAAACTCCTGGGAGGGAGAGCTAAAGCAAAACAAAGCAAAAAATATGACACACACCCAAAATGAGAGGCTCAAGTGCCAACCCACACATCCACACCCCAGCCAGCCTTTGGGCTGGGCCGGAGGAACCAACGGCATGTCTTCTTGAGGAATTATGACCGAGGCGGGCCGTATCGGCACCTCGGCCCCAAGTGTGAGAAGGCACATCTGAGCTGAGGGGCAGTAGGTGGTGATGGGGGCTTTACTGACAACCAGCTGAGCTTGGGGACCCTGAGGAGGATTCTCCAAAGAAATACCCCTCTGGGATGGGATGAAAGTATGGGCTTTCAAACCAGACCAGGTTAAAATCCCACCTTGGGCTTCCCTGGTGGTGCAGTGGTTGAGAGTCCGCCTGCCGATGCAGGGGACACGGGTTCGTGCCCCGGTCCGGGAAGATCCCACATGCCGCGGAGTGGCTGGGCCCGTGAGCCATGGCCACTGAGCCTGCGTGTCCGGAGCCTGTGCTCCACAATGGGAGAGGCCACAGCAGTGAGAGGCCTGCGTACCACAAAGCAAAAAAAAAATAAAAAATAAAAAAAAAATCCCACCTTGCCGCCCTGTATCTGGCTGATCTTGGGCACAGACGTTCTGTTTCCTCATTTATAAAATGGGGAGGTGAGTCCTTATCTCCCAGGGTCATTGTGAAAACCGAATATAGATGTAAAGCATCTAACCCTCTTCCTCCTCCACCTCATAACACAAGGACATTGGGCTCCTGCACCCAAGGCAAAATTAAGCATCACCTACGGTGGTCACAGAGGGCAGTTCCAACCCCACTATTCCTTGTCTGAGTGAAGAAAACCAACAGGTTTGGTCTGATGGGCCCAGAGGGAGTAAAGCAGGGAGAGAACACAGGACAAAGGGCCAGGAGATGGACTTCAGGCTTCAGCCCTGCCGGTGAGTGAATCCCGGCCCCTCTCTGGGCCTCAGCTTCCTCCAGGTTAAACACGGACCTAGGATTAAATGTCCACGAGTCTCTTTGGCCCCTACAGTTGAGTGGGCTCTGGCCTCTACCTCAGACTTGAAGCTCTTCTCAGAAAAGCAGATGGAGTATGTTTGGCTTTTCAGTATGTGTTTCTTCCACACCCTTCTGTTTTCCTGTGCTAATTTATTTGGCTAAGGAGGTTTGTGGTGAGAGACACCAAACGGGAAATAGCTGTCATAGCTGCTGTCTGCAGCTTTTGTTTTTTTAAGGCTTTCTCCTGCCCAGCTCACCTTTCTCTGTGTCACTCTGTATGGATTGAAGGGCAGGGGTAAGTGGAAGGGGAAGGGGAAAGGGAAACACATTTTTAGAAAGGAATATTTTCCTTCAAGTTCAAAGTTTACTGAAGGGTAAGGATTATGCACAATGGCAGGATTGGGTGGTTCCTTTCCACCACAGGGCCTTTGCACACACAATTCCCTCTCCCTGGACTGCCTGCTCTTCTCTGTTTTTCTGGTTAATTCTGCTTCTTTAGGAGCAGCTCAAGCATCACTTCCTCAGAAAGCCTTCCTGGTCCCCAGTCTAGGTTGGTCCTTGGTGCTATTCTTGTAGCACCTTCTTTAAGTGCACTCATCTTGGTTTGCAATGACATGTTCATCTGGGTGATTTTTTTGGGTTCATTTCTCCCCACTCTCTTGCAAGTGGACCATAAGCTCCACGAACGCAAGGACCATCTCTAGTTTGGCTTGACATGTATCCCCAGTGCTGGCCATGGTGCCCGGCACATAGTAAGCTCTCAGTTCATATTTGTTGACGGAATGACTGAAACGGCTCACTTCTTCCACAGCCCGGGCAGGCTGGGCATGACACTGTGTCTGGGGTGCTCGTTCACCTGGTTCCCTCTGCTCCCTCATTGGGCTACCATCCTCTCGCAGGTCTTTTTGCTTTCCCTTCTCTAGGGCCTTGCTCCCATCCTGCCAAAGCAACTGAAAAATGAATCCAGGGCCAAGACTGGTGCTGGGGGCCCATAATAATCCTTTCCCCAGCTACTTATAGTTTACTGGGGGAGAAGAGAGCTCTGAAGACTGAGAGACCTTTGAGGTCAAAAGAAATGAATCTCTAATGGTGGAACTTCAGTCACCATGACTGGCAGTAAGGGGAAGAGGTGGACTTCCTTGTCACTCCAGGGAGATGTCTGATGCTAGCCTGATCCTGACACAATATTTACCTTTTCCTAGAACTCAAGGCTTCTAAAGTCAGAGAAGTCTTCTGAGCCCCCTGGTGACAGAACATGGTGTCAGCACACCATGGGTGTGTTTGAGTAGATGTATGCATGTGTGCTTGCGTGTGTGCACTTGTATGTATATGTGTGCCTGTGTATGCATATGTGTGTGTTATGAATCAGACGGAAGGAGACAAAGATGTGGGCCCTGGTTTTGGAGACCTGGAGGAGGGGGCAGAGCCACAAGAGGGTCTGGTGTAGAGCTGGTAACAGCCTGGTTCTGGGCTGGAGTGGCCCTTCTTCCGCTGGGCTTGTCCTTGCTTGTCAACATTTCAAAACAGGATTACCTCTGTAATTGAGTTTTCATGCATCGCATGGGAAGGGACCGTTTCCACGTGCTCCCAGGAGGCTTGTGACCTACTGTCCTGGGCTCAGGGCCAGAGACTGTTTTGGAACCAAAAGAGTCATGGCTTGGTTGTGGAGTCTACGCCAAAGGAAGCCCCTGTCCAGCCAAGAACAGGTCTGGGAGGGGCAGGACCAGAGTGTGACCTCTCGCTTGTCAAGGGTAACTGGAGGGCACGGCGTGGTGAAGAGAGCAGCAGAGTCACCGGGCTTATGGAAGGATTCTGAGTGAGGGGCTACCTGTCTAGGGAAACAGGAGTATGGAGTATGTCCTTGGGAGAACTCGGGTAGACAGAGAGGAACTTGGGAAACAGGATAAATTACGCAGTGAGGTTTTCGGTAGGTGTGTAGACTCAAAGGAAAGGAAACTTAAAAGGACGCAGAGTTCAGGATCATTCTGGAAGGAGGGTTGGCTGCACGTCCTCCAAACAGAAGAGGGGTCTGCCTCTGATGCCCTGTCCCAGCTCTGCCCCGATGGGCAGCATTTCCTTGGGCTGAAACACAAAAAGCTCATCCAATCCAGGTGCCTCATTTTATTTTTTATTTTTTTAAAGATTTTTTGATGTGGACCATTTTTAAAGTCTTTATTGAATTTGTTACAATATTGCTTCTGTTTTTATGTTTCCGTGTTTTGGCCACCAGGCATAGAGGGATCTTAGCTCCCTGACCACGAATGGAACCCACACCCCCTCATTGGAAGGGGAAGTCTTAACCACTGGACCGCCAGCGAAGTCCCTAGCTGCCTCATTTTAGACACAAGGAAACTGATGCTGTGGCTGAAGCTTTAAGTGACCAAACATTGTGTCTCCGACAAAAAAGTTTCAGGAAGGTGAAATCAGAGACATGAATGTACCAGGGGGAAAATGAGCTCCCCAAACCCGAAGTATAATTAACCATTATAATCTCAAGTGATTGAGGGCTGATGGGGAGATTAGCTGTGTCCAGAAGGACATTCACTTATCAATTGCTCGCGTGCAGATAAGAGAAGTTGCGTAACGCTAGCAGGCAAGGGAGCCAGCAAGCAGCAGCTGAGGAAAACATTTGGGAGAGAGGTCACCTTGATCTGAGGAAGCCCATTGTGCTTGGAGCTGGTCCTCAGAGAAGTTATGAAACAGGTTAGCGCCACGGCCCCATGGGTACCAGGGCACATGGCAAAATGACATCTGGATCCTTTTGTATTTTTTAAAAATCTATTTATATTTCATTTATGTATTTATTTATTTAGGCTGCATTGGGTCTTCGTTGCTGTGCGTGGGTTTTCTCTAGTTGCGACGAGTGGGGGCTACTCTTCCTTGCGGTGCGCAGGCTTCTCATTGCGGTGGCTTCTCTCATTGCGGAGCACGGGCTCTAGGGGGTGCCGGCTTCAGTAGTTGTGGCACACGGGCTCAGTAGTTGTGGCTCACAGGCTCTAGAGCGCAGGCTCAGTAGTTGTGGCACACGGGCTTAGTTGCTCCGTGGCATGTGGGATCTTCCTGGACCTGAGATCGAACCCATGTCCCCTGCATTGGCAGGTGGATTCTTAACCACTGAGCCACCAGGGAAGTCCCTGTATTTTTTAAAATTGAAATATAGTTGATTTACAATGTTGTGTTAACTTATGCTGTACAGCAAAGTGATTCAGTTAGACATATATATATATATAAATTCTTTTCCATTATGGTTTATCATAGAATATTGAGTATAGTTCTCTGTGCTCTACAGTAGGATCTTGTTGTTTATCCATTCTGTATATAATAGTTTGCATCTGCTAACCCCAAATTCCCAATCCATCCCTTTCCCATCCCCTCTCCCCCTTGGCAACCACAAGTCTATTCTCTATATCTGTGAGTCTGTTTCTGTTTCATAAAAGTTCATCTGTGCCATATTTTAGATTCCTCTAATTTTTAATCTCGTTTGAGAAAGGGAAAAGATTGCTTCTCCTTGACCAGCTGCTGAATGGTGTTTTTAGACTGCACACAACTGTTTGTAATTTGTGATCTGAGATACCACAGTAGTCACTCTTCCTTTGTGTGAATTCTGCCTTTCAATCCTGCTACATCCTGATATCCAGGATTATTTTCATGTTGTATTAAGTCCCATTTTTAAAGGCAAAACTGTCCCCCCTCGCCCTCCCCGCCAGGAAGAGAAAGAGATAGATACACTAACATATCCGAAAGGTTGGATTAGCTTTTTCTCCTGATCATTAAGACTCTGCACTAGACAATCACTACTTTACCTCTCTTAAGATGATGGGCACCTGGTCCAGGTTTCTTTGCTGAGTCGAGATGGTTGTTTTCTGAATCTCTCGTTGGCTCCACGATCCAAGAGAGACACAGGGAACCTGGGGATGGTCTGAGGGGAGGTGGAGGGGTCGGGAAACACAAGCTCTCATTTCCATTGTCCTGCTTCCCTAAAAGACTGAATGGCAATTGAAGCTGTCACCTCTTTCCATATCACCAGGATGGACAGGGATCCTGGCTAAGTTGGACACACTAATCTGATAGTGAGTGGGCAGGGGGGTTGACACTTTTTCATTTTTAAAGGATAGAGTATCATTTGTCTGAAGGGTATAGGGAAGACCCTTTGTGAAGGATGAAGGTGGGTCCTTGGCCTCTTAAGTCTTTTCTGTCCTGTCCCATGTCTGTCCCTCCCAGGTCTCTGGTCCTCCCTGCGGGCCTCCTGAGCTGTTCTACTTTAGGGAACTGAATTCCACTTGCGTGGCTGGGCTGTCCACAGAGCCTGCAGGGCAGGCCCCACCTAAAGTTACCATTTCAGCTGCATCTCATCTGTGCCACGGAGTGAAGTGACTGTCACATGAACTGCACCCTTTCCAGGGATGCACAATGGCCTCTGAGGTCACCCTGGTGTTTCCAAAGTTGAAGACATCCTGTTCTGGGATTTAAATAGATAAGTCTAGCATTTAAGGAGTGTGAAGTAATCTTCAAAGAGGGATGTCTATGTGAATGAGATATTGCGTGAATCCTGGCCAGAACTTTTAAAGAGATGCTCTGAAATTTCTCCTCATGGCTCGAATTCAGTGCCAGTTATAAGAGCACCACGCGTGAGGCATTTGACAAAGGTGCTCTCATCACACTCTCAGGGCAGCTCCGTGAGGCCGGCTGCAGATGAGGGACTGAGGCTTAGGTCCTGGCAGCACAGAGCGGCAGAGTTGGACCACTTCTAGGTTCACCTGGGTTAAGCTCGTGTTCTTCCTATCACACCAGCTGGCCCTCGGGAAAAATCTGGGTTAGTTGGCCTCCTGCCCCTCAAGGGTCAGAGGTTGGCCTTCTTGGGACTTTGATCAGGCAGTGATTTCAGAGACTTTGCCTCTTGTCAGTGAAACCCAGTGTTTGCACCAACCTTCCAGCTGGTGCCTGACAATGTCAGAACCGAGGTCAGTGTTGCTATGGTAACATGCGGCTTCCAGAGGAGGGGCTGATGAGTGAAGTTCCAGGCTCCCCTTGCTTCCCAGGCCAGGCCCAGAGAATATGTGGAAAAGAGGGGACAGGAATTACCTGGAGAAGTACATAGAACCAGCTTCTCCAGGAGCCAGCTTGGCAACTGCCCAGCTTGGTTCCCAAGACAGTCAAATTTACTGGGTATGAAATTAATGCCAACTGAAAACCGTGGCAGCCTCATTTGCCGTCCCGTGGTCCTTTGTGTGTCTAGCGTAGCCCCTGTTTCATACTCTGCTTCGGCCATAACCAGGTGTGCATGACCTGTCTCCTCCACTAGCCCATGAGCTGTTGGAAGGTGTAGGTGATGCCCCCCACTCCAGGTCCCCCAGGTGCTGGTTTGTGCCTGGTACAGGCTGGACCAAGGCTTGGCTGGACTGAGTTGAAAGGAGTTCGTGTCAGAAGCAGCTAAGAGATGTTTCTTGGACCTTCTTGGCACGACCTGTGGTTAGAACATGGCATTAACAGCTCCCAGTTTTTAAACTAGCTTGGGTAACAGGAATATAGCTGAATTACGAGCTAGGAGAATTAATTCAAATCCTGGCTCTGCTACTTCCTGGTTGGATGATTTTGAGCAAGTTATTTAATGCGTTGGAGTTTAAGTTTCTGGCATAAAATATGTGTCCTGAATAAGCTGAGGCTTATTCAGAGAAATAAATGAGATCACAGAGATGAAAACACACGGAGGTCGGCGGACGGATAAATTAGGAGTTTGGGATTAAGAGATACACACTATTATATATAAAATAGATAAACAACAAGGTCCTACTGTGTAGCACAGGGAAGTATATTCAATATCCTATGATAAACCATAATGGAAAAGAATCTGAAAAAGAATATATATTTTATACACACATATATATATATATATATATATAACCGAATCACTTTGCTATATTGCTATATACCTGAAACTAACACAACATTGTAAATCAACTATACTTCAATTAAAAAAAACACTTGTAAATAGTAACTACATGGTAAATAATTTTTGTGCTATTAAAAAATATAATGAATAAGTCTAGTTATTGTAGTAGTCAAAGGTTTCATTTTGTTCTTCAGTGTATTTTTTTTTTTTTTTTTTTACAGTACGCGGGCCTCTCACTGTTGTGGCTTCTCCCCTTGTGGAGCACAGGCTCCGGACACGCAGGCCCAGCGGCCATGGCTCACGGGCCCAGCTGCTCCGTGGCATATGGGATCTTCCCGGACCGGGGCACGAACCCGTGTCCCCTGCATTGGCAGGTGGACTCTCAACCTCTGCGCCACCAGGGAAGCCTCAGTGTATTCTTAGAGACTCTCTTTCTCTCTGTCTCCTCCAGTCATCACCCAAATCAAAATATAGAACGTTTTCAGCAGCCTAAGACACTCTCTTGGGGCCCTTCATAGTCAACAAACTCCCAAAGGCAACTATAGATTGGATTTTCCTGTTCTCTAGTCTTGGAATATTACCTGAAAAGTCTTCATGTTTGGTCCGTCTTTACAATCCCAGAAACACCCGCCCCCACTCCCCCACCACCGCCTTTATTCTGTGTGCCCATTGAGTTTTCCCACCCAGGAAGTTACCCCATGAGTTGACGGATGCAAGGCCAGCCCCAGGGCCCACAGATTGTGGAGTCCTCCAAGACTGGAAGTGTTCCTCTAGGAAGCCTCCCATGACTTCTCCCCACCCCGCGGGCTAGATGCACGCACATCCCTCCATCAGCGCACTTCCATAAACTCACAGCCATCTGCCTCAGAGTCATTCTCTCCCACCAGCCTATGAGCTTCCTAAGAACACAGATCATCTTCCTATCCACTCTGTATCACTTGGTCCCTGGCACACAGTAGGTGTTTGTGAAACCCAACTGAGTTGTAGAGTTTGGTGTGAGGCAGGGCATCAAACGTGGCAGGTACTGAATTTGTTGCCTGCATCACTTACCTACCAATTCGCAAAACATGACTCCCTGCTATTCCAAGGATATGCAAATGGCTTTCCGATATGTGCATTTACTTATTAATACTTTAAAAGAGAAATGACTGATGTCAACCACAGAGCCAGCAGCCAGAGTTGCACAACACAGATTGTCAGGGGTGAGAGCCTTGGAAACTTGCTCCATGTTTTGGTGCTGAAAAGACAAACAGCCTGGGGGGTGAATTCCTGCGTCAGCAGCATGAGTGGCGTAGCGATCCAGTAGCTCCTCAGATGTAAGGCGTAGAAGCATGCCTGGTACTTCTTGGGCTCTGAGCACTTTCTGTTTTGGCCGCTCAGTGTGCAGCTTGGGGGATCTTAGTTCCTCGGCCAGGGATCAAATCCAGGCTCACGGCAGTGAAAGCGCTGAGTCCTGACCACTGGACTGCCAGGGGAGTCTCTCTGCATGTCTTGCCGGCACAACTTAGAAGATGTGGTTTTACAGGGAGAGCCGCAAAGCTGGTTCTGTTCCATTTTTTCAGTCCTTTGACCCAGTGTTAACTCACCTGGGGGCTGTTAATTCTGGGGCCTTAGTTCAGTTGCTTGTTACATTTCACTGGGAGGACCAGGCTCCATGCTCTGTTCTCTATCCTCTTCAATCCATTGTCGACATAACCACCAGTGTCATACCTTGACCACGTGATCATCACCTGCTCGAAACTGTCATGGCTTCTTATTGTCCTAAGGATAGATTTTTAAAATAACAGCTTTATTAAGATATAATTCACGTACTATAGAGGCCACCCTTTTAAAGAGTACGATTCTGTTGTCTTTAGTCTATTCACAGAGTTGGGCAACCATTACCACTATCTAATTCCAGAACACTGTCATCTCCCCCCAAAGGAATCCTGTACCCATTAGTCCTCATGCCCCATTCCCCTTTCCTTTGAATCCCTGGCAACCACTAGTCTATTTCTGTCTCTTTGGATTTCTCTTTTCTGCATATTTCATATAAATGGACTCAGACAATATGTGGTCTTTTGTGTCTGGCTTCTTTCACTTAGGTAATGTTTTCATCCAAGTTCAGGCCATAGTTCATCCAAGGTAGGTTCATCCAAGTTGTAGCACGAATCAGTCCTTCATTCCTTTTTATGGCTGAGTACTATTTCATTGTATTGATTTACCACATCTTGTTTATCCATTCATTTATTGGGGGACATTTTGGTCGTCTCTACTTTTTGGCTATTATGAACATTCTGTGTGGACATAATTTTCTTTTTTCTTTCCTTTTTTGGGGGAGTCTATACCTAGGAGTGGAATTTCTGAGTTGTGTGGTACTTAAGGATACATTTCAACTCCTTAGCCTGAGGCCAGGGCCCTGCCCATTCCGGGCCCTGCACTCAGGCTCCTGCTATGCCCTGGCCCAGACCTCACTCTTCTCTCTGGCCAGGGTAGGCAGATCCAGCTCTCCTAACACACCACGCCCTCATACTTCCTGCCTTTTCACGTGCCATCCACTCCTTGGATGGCCTTTCTCTGACCTCTCCACCTGGGCAACTCCTCCAAGTTTCAGTTCCGGCATCACCACCAGCTGGGGATTCTACAATGAACAAAGACAAATTCCTGCTCTTATGGAGCTCACGTCAGAGTGGGGGAAAGGGGCAAGATAATATAGCAATGTATGAACCTGCATACACATAGGTAGCTGGCTCCTTACCAAAAGTTTATGCTTTGGGGAATTATTGCTGTCCCAACAGGAAAGAGGATTCCGTGTGGTAGGATTCCCTACCCAGGAGTGGCCACGTGATTAATTCTTGCCGGTGGAATGTGAATAGGATGAATCTGTCGCTTCTGGGAGGGAGTGTTTAAGAAGTGGGCCTGTGAGCCATGGCCGCTGAGCCTGCGCGTCCGGGGCCTGTGCTCCTCAACGGGAGAGGCCACAACAGTGAGAGGCCCGCCTACCAGAAAAAAAAAAAAAAAAAAAGAAGTGGATGGGTTTTCTCCATGATCTTTTCCCTCTGCAGTTAGGGTGCAGGGGACTCTGAGGCCATAAGGAATGACAGGTCCACGAGAAGGAAGGAGCCTGGATGCCTGAATCACTGCATTGAAGGAAGCCATAGGCTGACCAGGGACATCGCACTGGGAGTGAGGAATCCACCTGTGTTTTTTTAGGTCATGGAAATGGCTTCATTTTTCTTACACGAAGCATTAGTATTTCCCGTTTTACCTTCTTACTCCTAGTCACACAAATGATCTTTCTCTGAATCTACCCTCCTTAAACGAAGTAGAGCAGGGGATTCATAAACACCCACAAGGTTGTTTAATCATAGCAAGAACTCGAAAAAAGCCTACTTTCATTCTTTCTCCATTTCAGATACCCACAGCCTCTGCCACAGTGCAAACACTCCACACATCTTTATCAAATTGAATCAAGGGTGCTAGGAAATACACTGAATTTACCAAAAGGAGGCACAGTTTATTTAGAAAGTAAAGTTGTGGAGGAATAAATTAGGAGTTTGGGATTAACATATACACACTACTATATATGAAACAGAAAAACAACAAGGTCCTACTGTATAGCACAGAAAACTATACTCAATATTTTATAATAACCTATAAGGGCAAAGAATCTGAAAAAGGATATATATATATGTGTGTGTGTACGTGTGTGTGTGTGTATATGTGTGTGTGTGTGTGTGTGTAAAACTGAATCACTTTGCTGTACACCAGAAACTAACACAACATTGTAAATCAACTATATTTCAATTTAAAAAAACCAACCAAACCAAACCAAAAAAAAAAAAGAACCCACAAAAACAAACAACAAAAAAAAGTGAAGTTGTGATGACAACCAGTGTCTTAATCAGTCACATGCAAAAGTTTGTCGATCCACCCAGTGATGCAGGAGGAAAGAGTTGGTTTGTGCCCTGCGGTGGCATCTAACAGACACCAACAGGTGTTCCTGGCTTGTTGCTGGGTGACTGTTGCTTCATGTTTAAGTTCACTGGCCACAGACACCTGTGTTTTTGCATGTATTGCTCAGACCACAAAAATCCCCGTTGTAACATTTGAGTACCCAGGAGTGGTTGACTCCAAATTGGTCCAAACGCTGTCCTTTTACCTCTGCAATGGGAACCAGTATTTTAAGACACAAGATTCACTATTTGGGGTTCCTGTTCCTCGGAGTTCACCAGGGTTGAGTGTCTTCCCACTGGAGGGCTATGGTTTCCACATCAAGTTATTACAGCTGCACTTGACTGAGCGTGGACCACGTGGCAGGCACTGTTCTAAGCACTTTCATATTTTATCTCACCATATCCACGATAGTCCTATGAGTTTGCCACTGTTATTGGCCCCATTCTACCCATGAGGAACCTGTGGGGGTTAAGCAATTTGCCTAAGGTCACATGGTAGGTGAGAAGAGGAGACAGGTGTCCGTGCAGGTCTGTCTGAACCTGGAGTCAAATCGTCTTAACAACCATGTTTCAGAGCAGCATGTAGAACTGCTGACTGTTGTGAGCGATGCGAGTATAACGTGGGAATGCAAATCATTACTATGGTGCCTCTCTGGGCCCCAAGCTGTGTGGTTGGATTGGTTCAGAGCCTTTGCTGGAGATTCAGGTCAGCTTGGAAGTGGGCTTGAAAGGAAGAAAGAGAAAGAGAGGAGGAGGGAAGGGGAGAGAGAGGGGGAGAGGGAGAAGGAGAAATTTTCATTAAGCATATTCTAATGGCATTAAGGTATGCTCCTTTTTCTGTTTTAGATAAATGGTTGTCCCCTTGTAATGAGAGAATCCCCAAAGCTCCCATTTAGAAGGAGCCTAATAGCACGTAGCTCGGGCTTCAGCCTTTAGCCTCAAGGAAAGATTGAAGAAATGATCCTCTAGACCTGTTTCCTCATCACTGTGATGGGGCTTTGGGGTGCAGGGCAGACTGGATGGCCTTGAGGCTGGCTTACAGGGCTGGAAGAGGGTTTAATGTCTGATACTCCTGGGATAGAGAAAAGCCAAGGTTTGCATTTCTTCTCTAGGATGGTGTCCATTAACCCGCTGACCCACTGAGGCTGTATCTCTGGCTCCCATCTCCCCTCTGGAGGAGATGGGGATGAGAAATGCTCAAGGACTGAATATCGGGGCTTTGGGGGTTGGGTTTCAACAGAGGTGTTGAAAAAGTAACTAGGAATAGTCCATGATTAGATTTTGACTGAAGAATTTACTCTTTTTAAATTAGTTTCCACCTTCCATGTTTGCATTTTCTCTGTTTTTCTTTCTTTCCTGGTTATAGTAGATTGATTTATTGGCTCATTCTTCACTTCTCCCTGATTTCACACCCTTTTCTGTGTGATTCTGTGGTTCCTTCCACTAGAGAGGCAGAGTTTATTTGTTCTTGTCTTTGTGCTTGCCAAGTGACTTGTTTTAGCCAATGGATTGTTAACAGACTTACAAGCAAGGACTTGACATGGACTTGCATGGTTGGGCTTATTTTTTCATGCATTTGCCATTGTCATGAGAACATGCCAAGCTAGCCCACTAGTCCTAGGAGGATAAGAGCCACATGGAGCAGATTTGGTCTCAACCTGTGGTTTAGAGCTGCCCAGTAAGCTCAGCCGGTATCATATTGGCTTCAGCCAATACACACAAGTGCATGAGTGCAATGCATGCTTATTATTGTATGCCGTTGAAATTCTGTGGTTGTTTGTTACGTAGTGATAGCTGACTGATACATGAGTAGAAGTTCCTTTTGAGGCACTTCTTTGTTATATTCATAAGTAAAAGAATTGTATTTCTTTTGCCTTGGGAGATTGACCTAAGAAAATATTGCTAGGATTTATGTCAGAAAATATTTTGTCTATGTTTTCTTGTAGTTTTATGGTGTCATGTCTTGTATTTAGGTCTTTAAACCAATTTTTTTAATATATATCTTTTTTTGCGGGGGGCTATGTTGGGTCTTTGTTGCTGTGTGCAGGCTTTCTCTAGTTGCGTTGACTTGGGGTTACTCCTTGTTGCAGTGCATGGGCTTCTCATTGTGGTGGCTTCTCCTGTTGCAGAGCACGGGCTCTAGGCGTGCGGGCTTCAGTAGTTGTGGCATGAAGGCTCAGTAGTTGTGGGTTGCGGGCTCTAAAGTGCAGGCTCAGTAGTTGTGGCTCACAGGTTTAGCTGCTCCGTGGCATGTGGGAACTTCCTGGACCAGGGATCGAACCTGTGTCCCCTGCATTGGCAGGAGGATTCTTAACCACTGCACCACAAGGGAAGTCTCCTTTAAACCATTTTGAGTTTATTTTTTTATCTGGTGTGAGGGAGTGTTCTAATTACTATATATACAAAATAGATAAGCAAAAAGGATTTACTGTATGGCATGGGGAACTATATTCAATATATTTGAATAACCTATAATAGAAAATAATATGAAAAAATATATAACTGAATCACTTTGCTGTACACCTGAAACTAAAGCAATATTGTAAGTCAACTATATTTCAATTAAAAAAAAAAGAATTTTACAAACCTTAGTTAGGATATCTGCTGGAGTCTAAAGTTCCTGAGTCCAGAAGGCCATCTCCAAATTCTGAGAAGGGCTGAGGCAAGTCTAGAGAAAAAAGAGTTAGGAGACACTAATCATTCTAGAACAAGAATCTGTTATTATATCTTGAATAAATAGTTCATTGTAAATGAATTATTACATTTTATCTTCAGGTTAAAGCTTTAGAATGTTCAACTCTGATGAGGTAAACTGACACTGCTTGGGAGGGAATCTTTGGATGTACCTGGAATTTGCACATTTTGAAATGTGAGACTGTGAGGACACCACGTGACTAGAAAGAATCCCAATGCCTTCAAATCCATCCAATCCTTTAAGGATGGACCATATTTTTAAACATAGCATTTTTGTTCTGATTATGACAGAAATACCCATTTTGGAAAATGCAGAAAGCAATAATGAAGAAAATGAAAGTCAGCTATAATCCTACTACTCAAGAGATGATTACAATGAACATTTTGGTGTTTTCCCAGTAACTTTTAAAAATGCATTTTAGGGACTTCCCTGGTGGCGCAGTGGTTGAGAGTCCGCCTGCCAATGCAGGGGACACAGGTTCGTGCCCCGGTCTGGGAAGATCCCACATGCCGCAGAGAAGCTGGGCCCGTGAGCCATGGCTGCTGAGCCTGCGCGTCCGGAGCCTGTGCTCCGCAACGGGAGAGGCCACAACAGCGAGAGGCCCGCATACCGCAAAAAAAAAAAAAAAAAAAAAATCATAAAAATGCATTTTATCTTGACTATTTTTAGTGCCATAACTTTATATCTTAAGGATTTTTTCATGTTATTAAAGATTCTTGGTAAACATCAATTTCAATGAATGTTGCTATTTCATAGATGGTTATCCTGTTATTTTTGTTACTCCTCCCCTAATGTTAGTAATTTAATTATTTCCAATTTTTCCCAAGTATAAATAATACTTACATAAATATCCTTGTGCGCATTTGTTTTTAGTTTTTATTGTCTTCTTAAAATAGATTCCTAGAAGTGCAAAATGAGTATTTTTAAGAGTCAGGGAATAATTTCTGAAGTTAATTGTACCAATTTATACTCTTACCAGATATGTGTGAGAGTTTTTATTTCACTCTTCCCTAGTATGCTTTGAGGATACTTTAAACATCTTGGCTGTTAAAGTGAATTTTTAAAAAATGGCATTTTGTCTTGGGATTTCCCTGGCAGTCCAGTGGTTAAGACTCTGCGCTTCCAATACAGGGGGCGTGGGTTCGATCCCTGGTGGGGGAACTAAGATCCCACATGCCACGCCGCGCGCAGCATGGCCAAAAAAGGGAAAAAATGGCATTTTATCTTAATTTGCGTTTCTTTGAAGTCAATGTCTCTACTCCATGTCTGCCCTGGGGTCGCCGAAGAGACGGGAGAAGCGCGCACACCCTTGCTGCCTGGTTTCACTTAACACCATAACTCAAGTGGGCCCTTGGTTTGCCCCGCAATCTGACTCTATTTTCCTTTCTCCTAAACTGCTATTTCACACCTTCTCTTCTTTCTTCCTCCCTCCTCCCTCTCCGCTGGTGACCTCACTCTGTATTTCATTGGGAAAATGAATAGAACTTCCACATGCTCCCTCCACCATCCTGCTTGTATAGATGCCCGCTTACTCTGCCCTCCTTCTTGTAATTAGACCATCATGGGACCAGCCCCTTTGAGGTTCACTAGATCTACTCCTTTCTTGACCACCTAAGCACTTCATGCTGCAGTATTCCGATTAGCATGCACAAACACGCTCTAATGTCTCCTACCTGAAAAACAAACACAACCAAACTCCAAACCTCCATTCACTCCACGTTTTCCTCCAGCTATCACCTCTCTTTTCTCCTTTATAGCAAAGGTCCTCAAAAGATTTGTCTCACTCACTGTCTCTGCTTCCTCTCCTCCCATTCTCTCTTGGCCACACTTAAATCAATCTTCACTGTTTTGCCAAAATTGTCATTGCCAAGGTCACAAATGACCCCCATGTTGCCAGTGGTCAACACAACTTCTTGATCTCGGTATCATTTGAAACAATTGGCCATTCCTGAAGGCTTACTTCATCCTGGCTTCTGGGACACTGCTGGTTCTCCTCCTAATGGCTGTTCTCAGTCTCTTTGCTGTTTCTCTGTATCTCTGTATCTGAAGGTTGGAGGCCCTGCGGCTTAGCCCTTGGACTTCTCTTTATTCACTTTCATTCCCATTTGATCAACTCAGTTGCATGACTTTAAATGACATCTAATATGCTGATGATTCCAAGATTTATGTCTCTAGGCGGATCCCAGAGTCATGCCCCTAGCTGCCTGCTTGACTTTGCCAATTGGCTATCTAACATTATCTCCAAATTAATCTGTCCAAACAAACTCCTGATTCCATCTTTATCTCAAATATGCCATCTTCCTCAGGCAAACCCCTCCTTGCACTTGTTAACGCCCAAACTTTGGAGTCAGCTTTGATTCTATTCTTTCTTTCACATTCCTGATCCAATCTTCATGGATGATATTGACTCAGTCTTCAAAATATGCCCCATTCACCTCCCACTACCTCCAGCACTTCCACTCTGGTCCAGGTCATCATCTGTTCTCACTTGGATTATTGCAAATCCTCCCAGTTAATCTCCAAATGTTCAGTCTTTCCCACTTTCCCTTTCTCCCAAAACTATCCTCCACACAGGGACTGAGTGATCCTTTCAAAGCCAGAGGTAGATCATGTCACTCCTCCCGTCAACACTCGTGACTTCCCCTTCACCCCACCCAGAGCACCGTCAGGGTCCTGGTCTAGGAGGCCCCACGCGCTCCAGTCCCCGCTATCCTCTGCCCTCATCTCCTCCCGCTTATGCCCCTACTCCCTGTGCTTCAGTCAAATGGGCCTCTTCTGTTCCTTGGACGTGAACCGTGTGCGCCCATTTCAGGACCTTTGTGCTCACCGTTCCCTCCATCTGGGGTGTTTTCTTCATCTAGATCAACTAGACGATGGATGTACATGTTCTTGTCAAGGGGACTGCAAGAGAGTCCCGCTGATAGGGGGCATGTACTAAGAACCCACGCCTACCCCATGAGACAAAGACAGCTTTCAACACCTTCTCCTTCCAGAGGGAGCAAAGTCAGCTCATGACAGGACCCGACAAGGAGGAACTTTCCTTCTTCTAAAGCCCCACTTCTCCCTCCTCCCTGTCTCCCCACCCACTGACCCAAAAGGGCTCAGAAATGATGGTTAGCAAAATGGTAAGGATGAGTAAGTGGAGTAAAATTGGAAAAAAGATGAGGAAAAGAGAAAAGGTAATTATATCTCCCTTCTGTGCTATAGGCTTTCTGCCTACGGTAAGGCTGAGCTGTGGGGGAAGGCTAGTCATTGGGCTTTTAGAAAAAGTTGGGCTTTGACTATTATAAGGTACTGGGCATTCTAATTTCTCACTGGACGGCCAGAAGAATCCTGAGACCTGCCTGAGTTTTCAGCCAGGACAGGAGAAAAACTAGCCCAATAGGATGGTTATGAAGGGAGGTCGGTTTATGATTTCGTACCATGACACTTGCTCATTCTATGTAACACCAGGCACACAATATGCCATCCACAATGGCTATTAATCTTTCTTCTCTCTGCTAGAGGTTGATTTTTCAACCTGAGCTAAAATAAGCAGCGAATGTGCTAGTATATTAAAAGTAAAAACACCAGCAATCTAATTAAAGGTGAGTTTTAATTTTCTTTGGGTTTTGTTTTGGCTGGTAAGGTGGAGTCCAAAGCTGTCTGGCAACTCTGAGCTGAGGTTGAGTGTGTCCGTTCCTGTGAGTGCACCCAGGGTTCTCTGAGGATTAGGCAGGAGAGAAGAAAGAACCAGGAAGAAAGCAGAGGAGACCAGCGAGGAGCAGAAGGAGCATGAGGAAACAGAATAAGAACTGAAAAACCAAATGCAAAATATATCTGATATGGAATTGTAACAGGCACTGATATCGCCTCAGGATGCACTATTTAAAATGTATATTTTATCCATATTTATTCTATGTGTGTATATTATTTGGTTATTTATTTAGTTTAGATTTATATTCCCGTAGGGAAACACTGCAGGTGCTAGGCTGAGGTTTGGTTATAGCGGCTAGTCCTCTTAACAGCTATGACTCTCCCTTGGAATTTGAATAGAGTTTTGATAAGGGAAAGAAAAGGAACCATTAGAAGGTTTTAGAACCTCCAGAGAAGGCAATTTTACCACATTCTTTAGATATACCAGCGTGGACAACTTCTCTCTGCAAAATGGTACCACATTCCTGGAAAGCAAGAGTGACGTGAATTTCAACGCTTATAGTGACTATTTCCCTCCAACTTTCTAGACTTGGAACTTAACTAGAAAAGTGATCTTCCAGAGGAGACTGGCCTCCTTATACTTACTCTCAAAATCTAGCAGTCAATTTACAAAACTCACTTGAACTGCCACTTCTAGCCAAAATGCAGTAACAGCAACAGGAATTACTCTCTTTTGAGCCTGAAATAACAGAAAACAGACAAATTACATGAAACAATGGTGTTTAAGATATTGGCAGTCAGATCAGGCAAGGAAGTACGGGTGATCCCTGAGATGTGGCAAATAAACAAGGTGAGTCCTACGATTGTTCCAGTTTATTGTCTCAAGAGAGTTTCCAGGCTGCAGCATAGGGAGGGGAATTGAGGCAGAGCCTGCTGGTCTCCCTGAGTTGACGAGTTGGATCTGAGAGTTTGGGGAGACCAAGAGGAGAGAAGAATGCACAGAAGAAGAATTCTATTTAAAATGAATAACCAGCAAGAACCTACTGTATAGCACTGGGAACTTTGCTCAACATTCTGTAACAACCTTTTGAAAAACAATAGATACATGCATATGTATAACTGAATCACTCTGCTGTATACCTGAAACTAACACAACATTGTTAATCAACTATCCTCCAATATAAAACAAAAAGTTAAAAAAAAAAAGGAAAAAGAAGTCTAGTTGCAAGAAAAAAAAAGAATTCTAGTTCTTTCACTGAGTACTGAAGTATTGAATACAGAAGCATGTATGTGAGGAAACTAGCTGAGGGTGGGAAGAGCCAGCTGAAAGTATTAGAGAGACAGTCTTTCCAACAAATGGTGTGGGAACAATTGGATATCCATGTGTACAAAGTAAGACCTGAATGTAAAACTATAAAACTCCTAGAAGAAAACATAGGGTTTTTTTGTTTTTTTAAAAATAAATTTATTGATTGATTTATGTTTGGCTGCGTTGGGTCTTCGTTGCTGCGCGTGGGCTTTCTCTAGTTGAGCCAGAGCTGCTAGTGAACGAGTGCTACTCTTCGTTGCGGTGCACGGGCTTCTCATTGCAGTGGCTTCTCTTGTTGTGGAGCACGGGCTCTGGGTGCACAGGCTTCAATAGTTTTCGCACATGGGCTCAGTAGTTGTGGCTTGCGGGCTCTGGAGTGCAGGTTCAGTAGTTGTGGTGCACGGGATTAGTTGCTCCGCGGCATGTGGGATCTTCCCGGACCAGGGATTGAACCTGTGTCCCCTGCATTGGCAGGTGGATTCGTTTTTTTTGCAGGTGGATTCTTAACCACTGCACCACCAGGGAAGTCCCAACATAGGGTTTTTTAATCTTTGATTTCTTAGATTTCCATGATAAATCAAAGATTTTTTAGAAAAAGTACTGAAAGCAAGATCCTTAAAAGAAAAAAAAGATGGATAAATCAGACCCCTTCAAAATTAAAAACGTTTGCTCTTTGAAAGACACTGCTAGGAGAGATTTGTATACAAATGTTCATACCAGCTTTGTTTGATGGTAAAAAAGTGGCTACAACTTACTATCCATTTTCTCCACATCCTTGCCAACAGGTGTTATTGTCTTTTTTTCTTATAGCCATCCTAGTGGGTCTAAAGTGATATCTTATTTCCCTATTCACTAATAATATAAAACATACTTTTATGTGCTTATTGGCCATCTATGTATCTTCTTTGGAGAAATGTCTTTTCAAATTTGCTCATTTTAAATTTGGGTGGTTGTTTTATTGTTTAAATATGAAAGGTCTTGGTATATTCTGGATACAATTTCCTCTTAAGATGTATGATTTGCAAATATTTTCTCTCATTGTGTGGGTCTTTTCACTTTCTTATAGTGTTCTTTGAAGTGCAAAACCTTTAAAGTTTGGTGAAATTTATTTATTTTTTTCTTTTGTTGCTTGTGTTTTTGGTGTCGTATCTAGGAAACAATTGCCTAATCCAAGGTCATGAAGATTTACGTCTATTCTTTCTTCTAAGTGTTTTTATAATTTTAGCTTTACATTTAGGCCTTTGATACATTTTGAGTAAACTTTTGTGTATGGTGTGAGGTAGAGAAGATATATTGTTTATCTTGATTATGGTGATGGTTTCACAGGTGTATATACATGCCAACATGTATCAAATTGTACACATAAATGTGTGCAGTTTATTGTATGTCAAAAATATCCCAAGTCTTTTTTTAAGTGATTTTTAAAATGATATAACAATATTATTTATGGTAGAATTTTTAGTAACAATAGAAAGGTATGAAATTTTAAAAAAAATCACCTAGAGCCCCATCATTGACTGTTAGCATTTTGCTAGTTTTCTATTTTATTTCAATCTTTTGTCAGTCTTATTTTTAAAACCTTTAGCATGTTTTAATATTTTTCAAGGAGAATGAACATTGTTATTATTTATCATTTGTTTAATTAATTAACTCATTTTTAAATATGTAAATAAAATAAAATTAGCATTTAGTAAAAACAGTCCAGTCAATAACTATGTAATATCTTTGTATGGTGACATATTGTAACCAGACTCATGGTGATCATTTTGAAATGATGAAACTATTTTTTGAAATGATGAAACTATTTCATTTGAAACTAAGTTGTGTAACAGGAACTTACATGGTCAATAATACTTCAAAAACAAACAAGCCCATACAAAAATAGATCAGATTTGTGGTTACCAAAGGTGAGGGGTGGGGGAAGGGGAATTGGATGAAGACAATCAAAAGGTACAAACCTCCAATTATAAGATAAATAAGTATGAGGGATGTAAGGTCCAAATGAGAAACGTAATTAACACTGCTGTATATTATACATGAAAGTTAAGAGAGTAAATCCTAAGAGTTCTCATCCCAAGGAAAAAAGAGGTTTTTTTCTAGTTCTTTAATTTTATATCTATATGAGGTGACGGACATTCATTAAACTTATTGTGATAATCATTTCACGATGTATGTTAAGTCAAGTCATGATGCTGTACACCTTAAACCTATACAGTGCTGTATGCCAATTGTATCTCAGTAATACTGAAAGGAAAAAAAAATGTTTAAGTCCATTTAAAAATTTAAAAATATATAAAATGAAGATGAAACGAGATGACATATTTGAAAGAGCCTGGAACGAGAGGGGGCTAGAGTCTTGGAAGATCCCATGTGGGAAGAGATTTCTTCTCACTAAATTTTGTACTACTTGATTTTTTTTTTCACAATGTGCATGGATCACCTTTAAAAATATATATTAAAAAGATACTTTATCAGCTCGGTGCTTTGTGACCGCCTGGAGGGGTGAGATAGGGAAGGTGGGAGGGAGGGAGACGCAAGAGGGAAGAGATATGGGAACATATGTATATGTATAACTGATTCACTTTGTTATAAAGCAGAAACTGACACACCATTGTAAAGCAATTACACCCCAATAAAGATGTTAAAAAATATATATATATTTAACTTTTTTTCTGTCTGGTCTCAGACAGACTACATTTAACTCAGACATGCTGGCTTCTCACGGCTACAGTTCAAGGAGCTCTTCTCTCTCTCCTTTTCTCTTCAGGGAACGTTGCTGGCTTCTCCCCAGTAGAGTAAGTGAGGACAACCCCTGCACGAGGCAGGATCTGTCATGTATCCACACAGTGCAAGGCCTTCTCGAGCTGTTTACCAATGGTTGGCATCCCGGTACGCCGCGTGTGGCCAAGTGAGATGCGGGGAATTCCTCTGAGAGGACCCGTCCTTCATCCCCACATCGTCCAAGAAGATATTTAATTTAAGGCTAGGAACCATCCCACCAAACCGCAGCCTGACAAGTGTGTGAGGACGTGGTTGCCGCCTGCCCCAGCCGGAACAGTTCAGCCCAACCCACTGTGGATTATTTCCACCGCCTAGAAGTCTCTCAGGCGGCAGCTGGCTGTGGAGGAGAGTCTGTGGGCAGAGCCTGGGAGCTGCAGGTAGCATGACAGAGGGGAAATTCCTCCTGTTTTCCCCTTACGTTCTTCACTTTCTCATGTTTCACGGAGATCAATTTTTAAAGCAATATTTAGCGGCTGAATTTCCAACCAGAAGCAAAGAAACACATCATCTGAGTATTTAAATACATTTTAGGTTAACAGCTCAACACTCGATCCCTGCTGGGCCCTGTGCTTGGTGATGGAGAGAGCATCTTACATGGGTAAGATGCTGTGGCCCCGCTCTCGGGGGTTCAGACAGGGAACCAGGTGACTAGGATGCTGCGTGAGTAGGAGCCTGGGCAGGAGGCATAAGAAGGGGATCCTGCCCAGACTTGTCCTGTCAGGGAGGGCTTCCTGGAGGAAGTGGATCTATACAGATTTGAAGACACAGACTGTGAGTGAACGTAGGCAGGAGAAGGAGAGAGGGAGGAGTGTTCCAGCTGAAGGGAGTCAGAACATGTCACCACAAATATACTGCTTTGGCATCTTGATTATTTTGAGCTGAGGACACTTGAGAAATAGCAGGTGCAGGAAGGGTTCCCTGACGGCCCTCTTTCACCTAAAAGCAGGTTATAAAATTTCCCCTGAGAAAGGTGCCCTCCCCTTACCAGAGAACATTCTTACCACTGGAGACCAGGAGGTAATGCCTAAATAGATCTGTACGAACCAGCCCACTAAAACAACTCATCTTTCATTAGTTTTCCCCCTTATATTTCCTAGTCACTGCCCCACAATTTACTGCCCCAAACCCAAGCTCCTATGTCGTCACAACCCCACAATTTATCATTCTTTGTGTAAAAAGGTATATAAGCTTTTGGGATGAACGTCTTCTTCAGGTCTTTACTTTCCTTTTGAAGACTCCCAGGTACATGTGAAAATATTAAATCAAATGTGTATGCTTTTCTCCTGTCAATCTGTCTTATGTCAGTTTAATTCTCAGGCCCAGGTACAGAACGTAAGAGGGTGGAGGGAAGGTCTTTATCCCCCTACCCAGCTGAGGATGGAGCATTAAAGTGGCACGAAGGAAAGGAGACACTAATTGTCTTTTTTTTTTTTTTTAATTAATCCTCACAACCACTGTATGAGGTAGCTGCTTCTTTTTTTTGGCCGCGTTATGCAGCATGTGATATGTGGGATCTTAGTTCCCCGATCAGGGATCAAACCCAAGCCCACAGCGCTGGAAGTGCAGAGTCTTAACCACTGGACCACCAGGGAAGTCCTCTAATCATCCTGGAGGCTCAGGAAAGTCAATAGATGTTCTAACCTTCCTCCGCTGTCTTGTAGGGAAACAGGGACAGTCCTGTACCTGCACTTGAGCCAGCCCCTCTGAGGCCATGTGTGATGACAGAGGTCATTATGGAGAGGTCCCCAGGGGACGGAGCTCTTGAGGACATGGGGCTGGGCCTTCAGCTGACCCTACTTATGCTGAGCTTTTCACTCCACTGCCCACTTGGGAGGGTCCAGGGACTATTTTTTTTCTTAAAAATTATCTATCCTTCTCTCTATTTTAATTAAGATATAATTGACATATAACATTATATTCATTTCAGGTGTACAACATAATGATTTGATGGTTGTACACATTTTGAAATGATCATCACAATAAGTTTAGTTAACATCCGTCACTACACAGTTACCAGAAAATTCTTTTTCGTGAGATGAAAACTTTTAAGATCTACTCTCTTAGCAACTTTCAAATATGCAATACAATATTATTAACTATATGTCATCATGCTGTACGTGACTTCCCCAGGACTTATGTATTTTATAACTGGAAGTTGGTACATTTGACCCCCTTCACCCATTTCTCTCACTGCCCACCCCCTGCCTCTGGCCACCACTCTAACTGTGAGCTTGGTTTTTTCATTTTTAATTGAAGTATAATTAACTTAGTATTATATTGGTTTCAGGTGTACAACATAGTGATTCAATTTTTTTTTTTTTATTTATTTTTGGCTGCATTGGGTCTTCATTGCTGAGCACGGGCTTTCTCTAGTTGCGCCTGGGGGGGCTACTCTTCGTTGTGGTGCACAGGCTTCTCATTGCAGTGGCTTCTCTTGTGGAGCACAGGCTCTACGTGTGCGGGCTTCAGTAGTTGCACCACGTGGGCTCAGTAGCTGTGGCGCACAGGCTTAGTTGCTCTGCGGCATGCGGGATCTTCCCAGACCAGGGCTCGAACCTGTGTCCCCTGCATAGACAGGCGGATTCTTAACCACTGTGCCACCAGGGAAGTCCAATGATTCAATATGTTTATATGTTACAAAATGATCATCACGGTAATTCTAGTTACCATCTGTCCAGGAACTATTTGTCAGGGGAGATAGCAGGTTTGTAAGCACACTTTGATGCAGCTTGGTTGCCCAGATCTTTTGGTTCCCAGGCAATGGGTTGGAGAGTGTTAGGTGGAGAAATGAAGTGTTGGATCTGAAAGCTCATTCTAAAGCATGGTGCATGGCCCTGGAAGGTGCTCCGGGCTCGTGTGCAGTGGGAGGCTCTCAGAAGCTAGGGGGATTTAAGAATGCCAGGCACCTCCATCAGATGGGGCTGAAAATGAGAAGAGACCAGACCAGCAACAGTGAGGGTGAGGATGGGATTTGGAGACAAACAGTTTTGCCTGGGCTTGGCCCTGACTCAATAATTATAACTACTGCTTCTTGAGTAATTTATATGCTAGAATCTATCCTGAGTACTTCACATATGTTAACTCAATGGATGGGAGGAGAGAGGGTCCATTATCAGACTCCGGTGGTTACATGGGGAAACTGAGGCACAGGAGGGTTAAATCACTTGCCTACCAGGCAGCTAGTTAGCAGCAGAGCTGGAGTTTGAACTCAAGCTCTCCAGCACAACCCGCCTTTCAGTGAGGATGGAAGCTAATGACGATGGCATTAACCTACAACACATGTATTTTGTTCCCACTCACGCCGGGCGTCGTTCCAGGTTCTGGAGGGTCTGCAGCTAACAAGAGCCCACAGAGTCCCTGTTCTCGTGGGGCTCACATTCCAGGGGTGAGACAGACCAAAAAAAAAAAAAAAGGAACCAATAGACAAAAAATAATTTCAAAGAGTGACAAGTGCTATGAAAAAAAATTAAAACAGGGGAATGTGACAGAGGAGAGTTCAGTAAATGATCTCTGAATGGATGGTGGATGAATGAGCTCTAGGGGAGTGGCGGTAGGTAATCAATTAAGACAAGCACTCAGCACCTGCCATTCAGCAAGTCTGCAGCCTGAGGGCTCTGCCTTGACTCACTAGATGCTGTGAGGTGAATTACCTTGGGAGTCATTTCATCCAAGTTTTTATTCCTTAGACACCTGGGCGGCCACCTCAAAGTTGTAGCAGTCTTAGAGTTTAATGTTTAATAAATAAATACATTTTACAAAATCTTTTCCCCATTTGTTCAGTGATGTCAGACTTTCAGTGCGGTTACTCATTTTGCATTTATTTTAACATTAAATCAGTTACTACTTATCCTTGAAAACAGATTCCCTTGGGAACAAAGAATCATAAGTTTTGAATTATAATGTTCCTGCTGTTAAGCTCCCAAAGCTACTGGTTTTTCTTGAGGTGTTTATCATTCTGAGATGGGTTGTGAATAAAATGGGAAAATATCCCAATTTTAATGCAATTCAAAGTAAGTGGCAGAGAAAGGTCAGTGTCTTTGCCTGGGACCTTCCTTTGCAAAGTAAACCCGTGGAGCGTAAAAGCATTTCAGAGACCAATTGGTCTCATTTCTTTGAGACCAATGCCACTGGCTCACAGACTGTAGAGTGTCACCCTGGGTCTGTACTCACGAGCCCCCTGAGCTTTGAAATCTGCAGGACAGGGTTCTGCCAGGACCCCTAGTTAGCAGCTGGGTCACTTGAATGGGAGCAGCAAGTAAGGAAGGTTCAGTGGCCAGGTATAGTGAACAACCCATGCCTGTGACAGTTCCCAGTGACAAGGGTAGGCAGGTCACTGGGGCTGGGGACGCCAGGACCCGCACTGGGTTCTCAACGTCCTTTCACTCTCTGCTAGACCCATCACAGACGTCTGACATGGAAGCGACCCTTCCTTCTGCTTCTCCCCCCCCATCCCACCCCTCCCGCCTTCCCCTCCTTCTCATCTGGGCTGGGGTTTGGGAGACGGCAGGTGAACTGCAGCCAGGGGGGCCGGACCGTGGGCAGCAAATCCAGCCACGGCTGTGGGAACAGGAAGGACAAGGTAGGGGGCAGTTGGCCGTCAGCAAAGCCACAAAGTTACAGCGAGTACTGGCCCTGGACAGAGCAGGGGACTGCAGGATGGGGAGGGTGAACCAGGCGATGAAGGTACGAAGGCCCCAGCACGAGCTTCCTCCGGGAGCTGGTTGGTATTGGAGGAAATCGGACAGGCGAGTAAGGCACAGGCTCATCAGTAGCCGCAGGTGAGCCTGAGCAAACGATTTCATCTCTCTGGGCCTCAGTTTCCTCATCTGCAAAAGCATGGCTCTGTCTTTCCTCACATGACTGGGCTCTGATTTAAACAAGGTGATTGCATCACCGAGGACCTGGGTTCTCAGCAGACGGCATGCAGCGGGACGCAGACCCATTTCTTGGACTGAGGTGCCCGGGTGGCTGGGGTCTAGAGAGCGTGGCTACCGCCAGAACTGGGCCTCAGGGCGGGGCTGGAAAGGCAGCAGAGCGACTCGCCACAGAGGACCTGAGAGCTGGAGCGGGTCTTCCCACAGAGACAGTGGGACTTATTCCACTAGTGGCTTAAGGAAGAAAGGTACCTTGTTAAGTAATTTTGGGGAAACAACTCATGATAAAGCTCTTCCTCAGAGAGTTATAAAGCATGGATCCTATCAATGGTTTTGAGTGGTCCTGCAGTTAAGAAACCTCTTTTACCCACCGATTCTCACACCTCCTTCCCCAGTTTCCCAAGTACTTTACTAACATCCCTAGGAACGAGATATGCCAGAAACACTTCAGTTTTAAAACTTAAATTCCTTCTTCCTCTGGTGAGCATTGGTCTCAGGGTTGGGGCCTGGACAGAGGATTTTCCCCAGTGAGGGAGATCACCAAGGAAGCAAGGAGTGGGGACCCGGCAGGGCCAGAAACTATTGTTTTTCTTTTTTTTGAAAAAATACACTTTTTATTTAGGAATAATTGTAGATTTACAGGAAAGTTGCAAAGGTAGTGCAGGGAGTTCCCACATACCCTTCACCCCGCTTCCCCCAATGTTAGCATCTTACACAGCAATTGTGCACTTGTCAGAGGTAAGAAATTAACACCAGGACAATGCACAGAACTCTCTGCAGACTTTAATTTGATGACACCAGGTTTTCCACTCGGTCTTCTTTCTGTTCCAGTATCTAACCCAGGGCACCACATTACACTTAGTTCCTTTGCTTTTTTCTTTCCTTATCCCTCTCGCCCCCAGGCTATTAGTTTGTTTGTTTTTTTCCTGCACTTCTTCCCATCCCATCTCATGGATGGGACAGGAAGGTAAAGTAGGTTGGGGGGAGAGTGAAGCAAGTGCATGAGTCCTCTGTACTGGGGACAAAACACTGTGATGCCTTCCACGAGGTGAGCAGTGGCTGCAGAGAAGAGGAGCCCGCAGTTATGGCTGGATGGAGAGGGACCTGAGGATGCGATTGCCCATCATGAACAGCTGGAGGAGGCTGAAGCCCAGCAGGCTGACGGGGCAACTGTCTGCCTCAGGGGGTAGTAGGACCCGGCAGAGAAATCCATGGAGCTTGAGAGCTGCTTTCTGAGAAAAGTAGCCACAAATGTCTTCACTCAGCTGTGGCTGGAGGTGGAGGATGCTGGTGAGGTAGCAGAACCCGGCCCTATTACCTGAGGCCCAGATGGTTGGATCAGGCTCCACACTGCAGGTCAAGGCGATTGGGCGGGTGAGGGAGAGCTCAGGGGCCAGGTGGCTGTTCAGAGGGGAGTGCTCCAAGGTGACTGAAACAAGCCAACCAACACTGTGTCTCCTTAGGTGAAGGAGAAAAGCTAGAGAGAGCAGGCCATGTGAGCTCCGAGCTGTGTGGAGTCACAGAGAGAGACACTTTTGGGTCCCTGTGAAGCCCACCCCAAGCACCAGTGGAGCAGACACTTCTGAATGCCTCCCCAGCATGGATTTACCCCCTTCTTTCTTGCTAACACAACCCTGAATTTGACCCTCGGTCCGATAGTCAAATGCTTCAGGGAGACTGACTTTGGCAGTAGGTCTCCACTGGTCTAAACCTCATCAGAGTGCTCCCGTACTGCTTTCCAGGGATTGGTTTATACGTGAACCAATTCAGGCCAATGAGGTCAATGTCAGTAGAGGGTGTGGAGTGTGGGTGTTGAGAAAGCTTTCCTCACTCTTAAAAAGAGACTCAAGGGTGAAATGGCTTCCTCTCCTGAATCTTGCCAATGTGTCTGGATGTGACTGCTGGAACTTTGGCAGCCATCTTGTGACTGAGAGGGCAGTGAGCCTAGAAGGATGGACTGATGGGAAGAACCAAGGTCCTTGGTAACATCACTGAGTTGCCAAACCAGCCCAGCTTGGTTGGACCTTCCTGCCTTTGGGCTTCTTGTGTGTAAGGCAGGTGAATTGGATTTTTCTGTTACTTGCTGTCATTGAATCACCCAGTGCTAGAAAATCTGTGACCTCGGTTGGGGGGACCACACCTGATGGGTCATCCAAGTTTGCCCTCCTGGTCCTATGAATCTTTACCCTAGGTCTCTGTATTCATTTCCTATTATTGCTGTAATGATTTTCCAAAAACAGTGGTGGCTTAAACCAAAGCAAACATATCTACCATCTGGAAGTCAGAAGTTTAAAGTCAAGGTGTTGGCAGGGCTGTATTTCTTCTTCAGGCTTCTAGAGAATCTGGTTTCTTGCCCTTTTAAGCTGCTAGATTCCCCCTGCATCCCTTCACTTGTGGCCCCTTACTCCCATCACTCCCACCTCTGCTTCCCTTGTCACATCTCCTGCTGCCGCTCACTCTGACCCTCCTGCTTCCCTCCAATATGGACCCTTGTGATTGCACTGGGCTCATCCAGATAACCCAGGATAATCCCTCCACCTCAAGATCCTTAATCACATCTGCAAAGTCCTTTTTGCCATGTAAAGAAACACAGGTTCTAGGGATTATTCAGCCCAACAGCTTCCCTCTCCAAAGGTGATCCTTGTGTCCCCCTCCTGGCTCCATGGAGGCTGGTGGTTCCTGTGGTGTCCCCTCCAGGGCACGACTTACATGGACCCCAGACATGGCTCACTTGTCATTTCCCACCAACCGACTATGGAGGTTATACTCGGGACTGTTGTTGGCTCCTTGTGGGAGAGGAGAGCCTGGGGTCAGAGAGAGACAGGGACTGTGGGTGCAGAATGAACTCAAGCCACTTCAAAGTGGAGACAAAGAGGGGCTTGTGTTTCCTCAGTAGCAGGGAAGCTGGAAAAGATGTTGTCTGAGACCACCAGAGGGCTGGAATGAGGTTCAGATTTTCATTAGGAATTCACTGCTTTTAAGGACCCTCATCGACATCAGAGCCCAAGAAACTCTGAGGGGATTGGGGTGCTGGGGTGTCTCCCAGGGAGTGTGGGCATCAGAGCTGGACTCCAAAACCAAGAGGCCGCTGCTCTGTTTCTCATCCATTCCGGACACTTGGCTATGTTTGTGGTGGGGAGAATACAGAAGAATTGCAGAGTCAGCTTTCGGGAGTTTTCCAGCCATTTTTCTCCTTTATGCTACATGCTGGGCTTCAGGCTGGGCCAAAGAGCCCCATGTATGAGTCCCAAGCATGTTCTCCATGTCACACCCCAGAACACGCCTCTGCTTGACCTTCTGCCTCTGTCTTTGCAACATGTCTGAAGCAAGGTCACCTTGACTGCCAAATGAGGCATTGGGGACAGTCTCAGAGCCCTACAGCTTTGACATGCCATGGCTTGTGATTGGGAAAGGGACATGGAAGAGACGTTTGTAGAGTCAGAAACAATGAGGCCAGAGCATTCCAGAACCTCCCATCCTTACCTCCAACCCCAGGAGAGGAGGTGGAGGGAGTCTGGGGTGACCATCTCCCACAGCTCCACCTGGGTAGTGTTTTTCTGTCCTCATGGGTGACTCCAGCATACCCCTACTCCCCAAGCCCTACCCTCTGTCTAGCCTCCTTTAGGGCAGCCCCATGGGTGGGAAGATGTCCTGGCTTTGGAGTAGACCAGTCCCACCAGGGGAAGCAGATCAGTGGCCCAGGAGATGATGAACCGAGCAACACAAATCTGGTTTGAAGAATAAGTCACTTTTGGATGCAACTAAAGATGATCATACTAAGAGAAGTAAGTCAGAAAGAGAACGACAAATACCATATGATATCACTTATATGTGGAATGTAACTTATCTACGAAACAGAAACAGACTCACAGACATAGAGAACAGACTAGTGGTTGCCAAGGGGGAGGGTGTGTGAGGGAGGGATGGACTGGGAGTTTGGGGTTGAAAAAGAAGAGAATAAGCCCCTTTTCCTTGGGGGCAAAGCTACACCATCTTTTTGTTGGTCTAGATTTTAGGAATCATAACTTAGCTTTGGTGAATCCCTAGGGAATGATGTGCTTCCAAAGAATGCTTCATTTAATGGCTGCAAGAGGAATAAGAAAGGGAGGAAATGGGAGGCTTCATCCACCAAAGGCTAGGCACAGTGGATTATGCCATCAAGAGTGGATGTGGACAGACCAGAACTGGCATCGGGCATGGTTCTGCCACACTGAAAGTCCCTCCCACTCTCTCTATGTCCCACCTTTCCCAGCTGGATGACAAAATCGATACCCTCTCCACCTCAAGGGAAGTTGCAGTATATCAATGGGATAAGGCACGTGACAAAAGAGTTCTTTGGAAAAGATGAGAATGTTGCCCCGGGAATCCTATGCCCACAGGAGCAGGGCAAGCACAGGGTCTCCTGCCATCTGGTGCTGACTGCCCCCAAGCTCCAAAGGCAGCAGAGGCTCCCTCAGAGACCACACGTGCAATTAGTGTGGGGAGGCTTCTGGGAAGGTGTCGGGCTTCTCAGACACAGTCATATGTGAAGGAAAAGACCCACCATATGGAGAATCAGTGGACCGAGGAGGTGGCGCCAGTGCATGGTTTTGGCATTTGTCAGTGTCGTGGTTAGAAATCCATCCTGGCTGCTCTGTTCAGTTGCTTTGGGTTCTGTGCCACGTGTGGCTGGGGAGACCACTGAGGATTCCTTACATCTACAGGGTCTGATTCATCCTGCGTCAGCCCAGGGTGATGACAGGCATGGTCTGATTGCAGGCAGAGAACAGCAAACCAGTCTTAATAAGAGACAAACCTACGAGATGCTTCTGGAAGCATTTCAGCCTTGTGTTCTTCCCTTATCTCCTTTCCCACACTCAACAGGGAAGTAGCTAGAAAACCACAGGCTCCGAGGAGTCCCTGGAGAAGAGATGGTGGTGGCGAGAGCTGAGTGTTTAGAAAGCCAAGATAAAGTGGGGGGTAGGCACACACATCCACACTGGGGCATTTCACTCCAGTGGTAATGAGGTCTTGAGACACTGGAGGTCTTAGGTATCAGGGCTGAGGAATATCTTCAGAGGGGGACCACTGGGAGGCCATTCTGTCCACAGTGACTGTTGGCCAAGGACACTGGATACTTGAGATACCCTCGAGAGGCAGAATCTGGGCAAGACAGCGTAACGGAATCCCCTCCTTCGCCAAGAAAATGCAACATCCTCTTTCAGCGGTTCATAGTGGCAAGCAAAAGAAACTGGCCCTGACTGATTACGCAGAGAGAGAGAGTTTATTAAGACATGGGGCAGCTTGTAGCATTCCAACAGCATTGGGGCACCTGGTTTGGAAGCTTCACGGCCAGGTAGAACACCCCAACTCCTTCCATAGGACCCGAATGGTGTAGACACATTTGCTCTGCTGTGGGGCTCACTGCCACCTCAATACTGGCCTCTGGGTGCTGACTGGAAACAGAGCCCCTGTTGCCTGTAGGAACGGGAGGTCTTACCAGCTTGATCACCATTGCCCTTTGCCAGGATACATTCTGAGCTCTCCAAGCTTCTTCTTGTAAGTGACAGAGCCCAGGTCGCTTACCTGGTCTACCTGCCAGGGAGCTGGAGTAGCCAGCCTCTGGTACTTCGGGTTTCTATAGTGAGAAGTGGACTCTGCCTCACAAGGTGGGTGCAGGGCACAAGCATAGAAGATACAGATCCTTAGTGACCAGACAGATGACAATTGTCCCCTATGAAGCATGAAGTGATAGGAACTGACTACAACAGCTTCTGACGCTGCTCTATTTCTTTACCTTGCACTGACCCTGGAAACATTATAATCTGGTCTCATTCACCGTGATTTCATTGAAACTGTTCTTGTTAATGTCTCCCGTGACCTCCATCTTGCTGAATCCAGTGGTCATATCTCTGTTTACATCTTAGACAACCTCTTAGCAACAATTGTCACAGTTAGTCACTCTTTCCTCTTGAAATACTGTCTTTTCTTGGTTTCCATGACACCTCACCCCTCTGGTTTCCTTTCACCCACTTCTTCCTCTGCTTTTTCTCTGTCTGATTCCTGAACACCAGTGTTTCCTGGTCACGGTCCTGGCCCTTCTCTTCCTCTTTGACATTCTCCTCCAGTAGCTCTCATCTGTTTTCATGCCTTTAAACACCACCTATGTCCTGATGGCTCCTGTATTTGTCTCTAGTCTCATTCTCTCCTTGGAACTACAGACCTGTATACTCAATTGCAATTTCTTAAAAAAACAAACCTTTTTATTTGGAGATAATTTCAAATTTATAGGAAGGTTGCAAAAATAAAAATAGCATCAAAACACTTGTATTTCCTTTACCCAGATTCACTAATGTGAACATGTTACATCATTTGTATGTATGTACCTGCATGTGTGTGTGTCACATAAACACACACATTTTTTTTTCTGAATCATTTGATGGAAAGTTAGTACGTCATGGCCCCTTCGATGTTTTTAAGGGGTGAAGTGTATTCTCTTACAAAACCACAGCACACTTATCAATCTCAGTAAGTTTAACATTGCTACAATACCACCATTCACATTTCAATTTTGTCGCTTGAAAAATGTTCTTTACGGCATTTTTTTTTTTTTTTTTTTTTTTTTTTTACCTTCAGTACAAGATCTAGTCTAGGGTCACATTACATTTGATTGTCAGGTCTCTTTGGCCTCCTTTAATCTAAAACATTTCTGTAGCCTTCCTTTGTGTTTTATGACATTGATATTTTTGAAGAATACTGTCCCCTCCTCCTTTTTTAAAAAAAATAGCACATTTCTCATTTGGGGTTTATTTGCTGCTTTCTCATGATTAGATCCAGGTTATTTATACTCTACTGGACTACAACCTCGGTTAGGTACCATCCTCAGAGTACCACATCCGGAAACACACAGTGTCCCTCACTGGTGATGTTAATTTTGATCCCTTTGTTAAAGTGCTGTCTGATTTCTCCACTATAGAGTTACTGTTTCCTCTTTTTTCTTTTCCTTGTAACTAACACAGGGTTTGTGGGGAGACGGACTAAGACCACGCAAATATCTTGTTCCTCATCAAAATTTACTTTAGTATATATTGACGACTCTTGCCTGATCTAACGTTTACTAGGATGGTTGGAAAATGATGCTTTTCCAACTCCAGTGCCCCCTACATATTGACTGGCCAACTCTTGACGCTCTGATATAAGTAAGAGCCCTCCTCTCCCATCCCTTCCCATCCCTTCCCTTCTCTTCCCTTCCCTTCCCTTTTCCTCCCTCTCTCCCTCCCTCCCTTCCTTCCTTGACTTTCTTATTTTTAGAATAGTTTTAATTTCACAGCCAAATTGAGAGGAAGGCATGGATTTTCCATTTACCCCACATTCCCAACCTACACAGCCTCCCGCATCATCGCCCACCAGAGTGGTATATTCGTCATGACTGATGAACCTACACTGACACATCATAATCACCCAAAGTCCATAGTTTGCATTAGGGTTCACTCTTGGTGTTGAACATTCTATGGATTTGGACAAATGTATAATGACTTGTATCCACCATCATGTTATCATACAAAGTATTTTCACTGCCCTGAAAATCCTCTGTGTTCCACTTATTTATCCCCCAGTCCCTGGCAACAACTGAGTTTTTACTGTCTCCATAGTTTTGCCTTTTCCAAAATGTCATATAGTTATAGTTGGAATCATACACTATGTTGCCTTTTCAGATGGACATTTTTTCACTTAGTAATATGCTTTTAAGTTTCCTCCATGTCTTTTTTGTCTTAATAGCTCTTTCTTTTTTTTTTTTTTTTTTTTTAGTGCTGAATAATATTCCATTGTCTGGATACCTGGTTGTACTACAGTGTATCCATTTACCTACTGAAGGACATCTTGGTTGCTTCCAAATCTTGGCAATTACCAATAATGTTGCTATAAACACCTTTGTGTAGGCATTTTTGTGGACACAGTTTTCAACTCCTTTGAAATACCAGGGACAACAATTGCTGGACTGTATAGTAAGAGTGTTTAGTTTTGTAAGAAATAGCAAAACTGTCTTCCAGAATGGCTGTACCATTTTTAATTCCCACCCACAATGAATGAGAGTTCTTGTTTGTTCCACATCCTCACCAGCATTTGGCATTGTCAGTATTCTGGATTTTGGCCATTCTAATTGGTATGTAGTGGTATCTCGTTTTAATTTGAATTTCCCTGATGACATATGATGCAGAGCATCTTTTCGCATGCATATTTGCCATTTGTAATAGTTAATGAGGTTTCTCTTAAAGTCTTTGGCCTGTTTTTCAATTAGGTTGTTTGTTTTCCTATTGTTGAGTTTTAAGTGTTCTTTGTATATTTGGAATAACGGTCATTTATCATATGTGTCTTATGCAATATTTTCTCCCAGACTGTGGCTTGTCTTCTTATTCTCTTGACATTGTCTTTCAAAGAGCAGAAGTTTTTCATTTTAAAGCAGTCTAGCTTATCAATTCTTTCTTTCATGGATTGTACTTTGGTAATATATCTAAAAAGTCATTGCCACACCTAAGGTCATCTAGGTTTTCTTGTATGTTATCTTCTAAGAGTTTTATAGTTTTGCATTTTACATTTAGGTCTATGATCCATTTTGATTTAATTTTTGTGAAGAGTATAATGTTTGCATCTAGATTCTTTTTTTTTTTTTTTAACATGTGGATGTCCAGTTGTTCCAGCACCATTTGTTGAAAAGACTACCTTTGCTCCATTGAATTTCCTTTGCTCCTTTGTCAAAGATCCACTGACTATATTCACGGGTCTATTTACGGGTTTTCTATTCTGTTCCATTGATCTATTTGTCTACTGGGTTAACCTCTTTTTTTAATCATTATACACCAGAATTCTAAACAATGTCCATGATAAAGCACTCTTTCTCCTACAAATTGTTTATTGGTCTAAGTTCTAAACGACTGTGGCTGTTAGTGGTGCCTTTGAATGATACATAACTAAGCTTGAAGTGTACACATTTTTATTTCTTAAATTTAATAGACATTGCATTCTACACGGAAGTTAATTTGGAAACCCTCCAGTGACACAGGCACCCTGGATACCTGCAGAGTCAGTCACATGATTTGTTTCAAGTCAGTTTGTAAGCGTGACAATTCAGAATTGTTGGAGTTTGCTTTCGGTGCATTCCATTTCAACACCTGTGGTACTACATCTTCTTGCGCTGAAACAGGAGGTTGGAAATAAACAACAATAGCACGTGAACTTGATTTGCTTCAATTCTGTCTGTCCAGATTTGAGTCATTTTCTGAACTCTTTTAGAAGTGTTTCTTCATGCATGCCCCTACCTTAAAAAATACATTAGTGTAATTAAAAGTGTTAATCCAGGACTTTAAATTTTTGTACTATAATACTTGCTTTACTTTTTATTAAAAATTGTTTAAAAATTTACTTATTAATTTATTGTTATTGATGTATAATTGACATAAAACATTATATGTTTCAGGTGTACAATGTAATGATTCAATATTTGTATATATTGGGAAACGATCACCACAATAAGTTTAGTTAACATCCGTCACCACACATGGTTAAAACATTTTTTTTCTCTTGTGATGAGAACCTTTAAGATTTACCCTTAGCAACTTTCAAATATGCAATACAGTATTATAACCATAGTCAACCATACATCCCCATGACTTATTTTCCAACCAGAAATTTGTACTTTTTGACCACCTTCACTCATTTTGCTCACACCCCAGGCTCCACCTCTGGTAACCACCAATCTGTTCTTTGAAACTTTGTGTTTGGTGGGTGTTTTTGTTTTTGTTTTTAGATTCCACATAAAAGTGAGATCATATGGTTTTTGTCTTTCTCTGTCTGACTTATTTCACTTAGCATAATGTCCTCCTCGAGGTCCAACCATGTTGTCACAAATGGAAAGATTTCATTCTTTTTAATGGATGAACAATATTCCACTGTAGATATATATATGTATACACACCACATTTTCTTTATCCATTCATCTGTTGGTGGACACTGAGGTTGTTTCCATGTCTTAGCTATTGTAAATTATGCTGCAGTGAACATAGGGGTGCATATAGCTTTTTGAGTTAGTGTTTTTGTTTCCTTTGGATAAATATCCAGAAGTGGAATTGCTGGATCATATGGTAGCTCTATTTTTAATTTTTTTGAAGAAACTCCATACTGTTTCCCATAATGCCTGTACCAATTTATATTCCCACCAACAGTGCACAAGAGTTCCCTTTTTTCTACATATTCACCAACACTTATCTTTTGTCCTTTTGATGACTGACATTCTAACAGGCGTGAGGTGATATCTCATTGTGGTTTTGATTTGCATTTCCCTGATGATTAGTGATGTCGACCAGTGTTTCATTACCTGTTGGCCATCTGTATGTCTTCTCTCTGGAAAAAATGTCTATTCGGATCCTCTGCCCCAAATGGAATTGTTTTTGTTTTTGTTATTGAGTTTTATGAGTTCTTTACATATTTCGGATATTATCCCCTTATCAGACATATGACTTGCAAATATTTTCTCCTATTCAGTGAGTCGCTTTTCATTTAAGAATGGCAAAATGACATATGCAAAGTTCAATACTGTCTGCTGTTTTTTCTCTGGCCATTTTTATTCATTTCATTATTATAACACAAATAATTTGATCGTATGGAGGGATGTTAAAAACGATCTGCTCCGGAGTCCAGTAGAGCAGGTTTGTCACTGCGGGCACATTCCTCGGCTTTCACCTTGGGGCCTCCTCACTCTTAAGGTGAGCGGGCAGGTGGCAGGTGTGGTTGTGAAGATGGCCCAGAGACAACCAGCAAGAGAGGCTGGTTTGTCATCAGACAGCTTTCCATCCAACGCAGCTCAGTTCCCCTGAAGGTCATCCTGGGCGATGGCTCAGACTAGCTTTGACCGTGCCTATCTGGCTGTGGTGGTAACGCATTGAATCAATGAGCACTCTGGGTGCTGCCCTGCTGGCCCCCACTTGTTTGCTTTTAGTTCCAGCCTTGTTGCCTTATTACTGCTATTGGACTGGGTCCCCTCCCACGGTCTGGAGACCCGATGCATTGGTGGCTTCTCCACGCTGTCAGGGCTTCCTCCAGCTTCTCCTAATCTCGCAGAAATGTGAGATGTGGCCAGCCTTGGGCGGGGTGGTACCGATGTCTTGGCCACACTCTCTGAGGAGAGCAACGATCCTGAAAGAACATTTTGACGCAGTCTGGAGTAACTGAGCCAGCCTCATAAAGGCTCCAACACCAGACATGAGGCACAGGTGGGAGGGAGGACTTTGGGTCAGGTGCCTTGGTGTAGTGTTGGTTCAGTTTTGAGTTCCACCAGTGATTTCAGGTGGGTCAGCCCAAGTCATTATCCCTGCCAAGCTCATTATCCCTAGGGGGCCGCCCACTTCCAGAAAGAGCCCATTCTTCACTGGAGCTAATCACAAAGACACTCAGAGTCAAGGGGATTGTATTGTTTATATGCAAGCCTGCTGACATGATTCCAACTAGCCAGTCCTCAGCTGTTCATTCTGCCCTGCTTTGCCTTCCCTGTAGAAACCCCAGTAAAGGCCACAACCTAAGCTCTCCCTTCGCCCTGTTGTCTCCTGGCTGCCTCCTGACTGGTACTGCTGCTTCCCCATGACCCCCTCTCTGGGGCACATAGTTTTCTCGAGTCTCTTCCGTGTCTCCTGTTGCTGTTGTTATTGTTTTCTTTGCCACGCTGTGCGGCATGTGGGATCTTAGTTCCCCGACCAGGGATCGATCCGGCGTCCCCTGCATTGGAAGCGTGGAGTCTTAACCACTGGACCTCCCCACGTCTCCTCTTGTAACTGAACCTGACTGACCGTCACCCAAATAACACAGAACAAAGAGGTTGAAGAACATTTTTTCATTGTTGGCCTTGGGTCCATACCTGTTCTCCTGAGGTGTCCCTTTCTGTCTCTCCTTCCATCCCCCAAGGTGCTGGGTGACCCACTCCTGCCTAGTGTCCTACCCTGGACCACCTGTTCCCTCCGCCCCGCCAGCCTGGAAGGTGATGGTGGTTACATCATCATAGCGGAGATCGGGCAGGCCAACGCATTCTCTCTCGCGAATGTGACTCTTTCTTGGCCCAGCTTTGATGTAACATAATTTAAAAATGTCCCCTTGCCCACCAGAGGTGAGTCTTCAGAAGAAAACCTTGAAAGGACAGAAAACCCCTCCTGCCGCAGCATAGTTTTTGCCTAAATAAAGGCCTGTTGAATGAGGACTTGTTTGTCTCTTAACTGGTTTTTCTCTGTGTGTGTGTGTGTGTGTGTGTGTGTGTGTGTGTGTGTGTGTGAGGGGGGGAGGGAGAGAGAGAGAGAGGGAGAGGGAGGGAGGGAGGGAGAGGGAGGGAAAGAAGTGGATACACACACACTTTCCACACATATGGCATTTCCATTAGAGTCGGGCCACCCTGCGTGGGTTCCGCTTTAGAGAAATCTTCTCTGACTCTCCTCCAGCTGCGCTCTGACCCACAGGAGGAAAAACTGGAGGGCTAAGGAGCCTTGCTCCTTGGAAAGCGAGCCCGCCCTCCTAGGCTGCATTCCGGGGACTGGGGCCCTGAGATACCCTGCCCAGCTGGCCTGAGCCTGCTTCCAGGACGTGACTTGGCCTCCCTCCTGGGCTCTGGTTTTCCTGGGTCAGTCTCCTGGGAGGGATCCTCATTATGGTGCGTCCCCAGGATCTAGGGGGTGACCGAGGGTGGCTGCTCTAGGGAACAAAGGGAGCGGTGGGAGGACAGAACTGGGGAGTCAGCCGAAGAGCGCTAGCGGCTGGAGCTCCAGGCCCTGCGGGTGGTGGAGGGGGACCTGGACACTTGTCTCCAGCCCAGGTCCGGGAGCATCGTGCTCAGCTGGCCTCTCCAGAGTGGCTGGTTGCTCAATGGAGCCCAGATGCTGGGGATATTTTTCCTCTGGATTTTCTCATTATTGAGAAGCTCTTCCTGCCCACGGGACTATCCTCCCAGCGCTTGGGTTCTCAGGTGGTTTGCGGGGATGACTCACGTGGGGCTTCACGAGCGAGAAAGTCATGGTTTACGGTTTGGTTTTTGCTGTCAAGCAAAGCGGGAGACGATGAGAAATAAAAAAAGTTCTCACCAGTGTCTCCGATGGACAAAGGCCCCCCTCTGAGCCCCATCTTGAAGTGGAGGAGGGGCGGCACCACAAGCCACAGGTTCTCGGGTGCTACCTGGCTCTCCCTGGGGAGGGACGCAGGGTCCGGGGATTGTTGACGGTGGTAGCGCCCCTGCCCTTTTCCTGACCCACTACAGCTGCTGACCTGGGTTAATATGTTGCACTTTGTTTTCTGGTTTCACCCCTGGATTGTTGCTCTTTTGAGATGTTGGGTCACTGTCTCCTAATCTCACTGGTCTAATAAGCAAAACCAAATGATGACCTTCTCCTTTTGGGTTCAGATGGAGCTTCTGTTCAACATTCACTCCACCCGTGTACACCCAAGTCACACTCATCTCACAGGCTGGGCAGACGCTCTCACTGGGAGAGCTCCACCTGCATCCAACTAGCACTTCCTCTGACTCAGTCTCCCGCCCCGGGTCCCTGGTCACGCTCACAGTGCACGTGCTCCAGGCTGGAAACCTTGGAGCTGACCTTGGGTCCCCCCAAGCCCTAACATTTGACCAGTGACAGCAAGTGTCTTTTTTTGTTTGTTTGTTTTTTTGCGGTACGCGGGTCTCTCACTGTTGTGGCCTCTCCCGTCGCGGAGCACAGGCTCCAGACGCGCAGGCCCAGCGGCCACGGCTCACGGGCCCAGCCGCTCCGCGGCGTGTGGGATCTTCCCGGACCAGGGCACGAACCCGCGTCCCCTGCATCGGCAGGCGGGCTCTCAACCACTGCGCCACCAGTGAAGCCCCAGCAAGTGTCTTAATCAACTTCACGCAGCTGGTGAGAGGGGTCTAGGGTTGGGCTGTTCGACTCCCTGTCCAAGCTCTTTCCTCCATTCCTCTAAGGCCACGGCCTGGGGCACTGGCTATACACATGTTACAGTCCTGCTTAAGTCGATTTTGGAAGCATCTGGTCAGGACTGGTCTTTCTGGCAACGTGACTTTCTGGATCCTCAGGACCCAGCCCGGCAGGATGGGCTTAGACAACCCCAGCGTGTCTGGGGCAGCGGGAGGGCGGAAACCGAGTCAGCAGTGTTTGCCTCTCCCGAAGGCATGGCTTAAACTCCTGAAAGGATCAGCCTCTGATCGTGCAGACCAGGCCGGGGCTCTGCAAACAGCCCAATCCCCAGAGGGGCTCCTGGGTCTCTACCACAGGCTCCTGATGGGCCACCCGGGGCCTCTGCAAGCTGAGGGCTGCCTCTGGGGGAGCAGGCTTTGGGCATCTCTGATGCTGTCACCTCAGCTCTACCACTTACCCCCTGAGTGGCCTTGGCCAAGTTCCTTAGTCCTCTCTGTAAAATTAGGAATCGGGAGGATTAAGTGAGCTTATATATGCCCAGCACACCACGGGTTCTTAATAATTAGTGGTTATCATTGTGGCTGCCACCACTTACCCATCCCTTTTGTCATTATTTGTTTACTTTCTGCCTTCCCCAGCAGCTCCTTACTCCACATCTGTCCTGTTTTCTTCTCTGACCCCAGAGCCTGGCCATCGATAAGTATTGTTGGATGAATGAATGAACGCATGACTCAATGAATGAATGAACTTGTTGTCATGAAGATTAACTGAGATACTGTGAAAGCTCCAGGAACAGAGACTCCTCCTCTGCGGAGGGAAGGGATGGCGGTCAGCAGCTCGGGCTGGGGGAGGCCCTGGGTGGGCTGAGGCCCTGGTCTGAGCATCGGGGCCCAGCGGGAGGGAGAGCCCAGGTGACGCTGCGGCAAAGTCTCCTTTTGCTTCCAGAACCAGGGCGCAGCTCACTCCTGACCTCAGGGTGCAGTTTCTGCCACTGCTCTGCGTGGGTCTCCCAGGTCTCCTCCTCCGAGAAGAACAGAGTCCACCATACCGTCTTCCTGGCACCTCGGACCCTCTGCGGGGAGATGCCCGCCTGGTCTTAGCAGCATGTGATGGCCCGCAGAGAAAACGCCATCTATTTTCTGTCGGCGTGAACTCTCACGTTTACAGTTTTGCCAAGCTGAAAATAACAATAATATAAACTCCCTTCAGTAGCCCTGTCCCCCCATGAAGGGGGAAGAGCAAAAAGCCCAGCCCAGTCCAGGAAACAAAGCCCCCTCTGTTGGCAGCATGGGCTTCTGTACAAATCCCCAGGGCCCCCGCGGTGGCAATGGAATGAGCTGGGCTCAGCAAGCGGGTTTACTGGACAGTCTGGGCAGCCCCCCAAGGCTGGCCTTGTTTCCCACTGTGGGAGAGAGGCAGCCCCCGGCCAGGCTGGGGTGCCCATTGAGGTGCTTGGGACCCCGGGGGCCTGAATGCATCCTCTGTACCAGAGGGTCAGTGCTTCCCACCCCCTGCCCTGTGAGCCCTGGCCAAGGGCACTCGGGTCCCGAAGCCCAGTGTGTGCCCGGAGTCCCCATCCTTTGAACAGTCTCCCTTTTCTCCGCCCTGCTCAGGAAGTAGAAAAGGTTGAAATTTCCATCTTCTGTCTTAAAGAGATTCCTGCTGTGACTCAGTCTCTGACAAGAGTCTTTTTTTTCCCCCCTTCCTGGGCGGGGTTTGGGCTGGAGCCTCAGAGCAGAGAGGCTGACAGTGTGCGGGCAGTTTGGCTGTGCCCCTGGAGAAGGCCATTCTGCCACCTCCACCCCATGTGGCCATGGGGACGGGCAGCCCTGGGCCCGGGGGCCGAGAGAGGCTTGGTCTCGGGCACAGACCCGGAGGCAGCTTAGCCTCCGAGCTGATGGGCAGCCCTGTCCTGGCCTCCCTGCCTCCCTGCAGGGGCCACAGACATTCACGGTCCCTCGTTCTGTTTCTTCATCAGCCCGGCCTGTTCTCAGTCAATTACCTAATGGCCCTGCTCTCTGCTTTCTAAAGTGACAGCTCATTTATGAAGGAACCCTTGCCCTGCAGCTGGGGACGTGTCGGGGTCCAAGACTTTTGCCCTACAAGGCTCTGCGGCCTCCCAGGCATTGAGGAGGCCACCCCCAGAGTCCCGGAACCCCCCGGCCATGTGCTTCTCACTCACTCTGGATTCCTTGGGAAACAAGGACCTTCCTCCAAGCAGGGTCCTCAGATCAGATTTTCCTTCCTTTAATTTTTCGGATTAAGAGGCTTCTCACAGGGCCTCTGTGACACCTGTTTTGACATGAGCCCGGGGTTCTGGAATAGCTACTTGCAAGTGGATGCCAGCCCTACAGCGGCTGAGCTGCCCCTCAGGGCACAAGGCCTTCAGGGGCTGGGGAAAGTGAGTGGGATGGAACCTTCGGCAGCGTTTCTATAGCGACCCGGGCCAGCCGGCCTTTGGCCGACCATCGTTACCCTGGGGACCTTCTCCGGCGCCAGTGTCTGTGGGTTCAAATAAGACATTTTACATTTCTGATGGTAGATTGGAGTGAAATCGTGATCAACTGGAATCAGCAGCAGAAGTGAGACACGAGCAAGACTGGTAGCTCCAGGAAAGGCTCCACGGCCTGGTTGTAAATCATTCCACAGCTGTTATAGTTTTTACTGCAATGTGGACATCCTGAAGGGTGTTTTGCCTCTTCTGGGAATGCTAAAAAAGAAAAAATAATTGGGCTTCCCTGGTGGCGCAGTGGTTGAGAGTCCGCCTGCCGATGCAGGGGACACGGGTTCGTGGCCCCGTCCGGGAAGATCCCACATGCCACGGAGCGGCTGGGCCCGTGAGCCATGGCCGCTGAGCCTGTGCGTCCGGAGCCTGTGCTCCGCAGCGGGAGAGGCCACAACAGTGAGAGGCCCGCGTACCGCAAAAAAAAAGTAAATAAATAAATAAAAAATAATGGAATAAGAAGGTGTTTGGGGGCTTCCCTGGTGGCGCAGTGGGTGGGAGTCCGCCTGCCGATGCAGGGGACGCGGGTTCGTGCCCCGGTCCGGGAGGATCCCACATGTAGCGGAGTGGCTGCGCCCGTGAGCCATGGCCGCTTGGCCTGCGCGTCTGGAGCCTGTGCTCCGCAACGGGAGAGGCCACAACAGTGAGAGGCCCGCGTACCACAAAAAAAAAAAAAAAAAAAGAAGGTGTTTGGAATCTCTAGTCAAGGTCTGCAAAACAGACCTCAGTTCTCAGAGACTCCACGGGAAAAATGTCACGACATGTAGGCTTATTCCTATCCCCAACTCAGGACAGTCTCTTGTTTTTTAACTGCAAAAATAAAACTTTGAAAAACAGAAAAAAATTTTACACAGAACCCAGTCACTCAACATACCACAATTATTTGCTTTGATGGCTTAGTTTTTATTTACTTGAGCTGCTTCTGGTTTGAATTTAATCTACGTATTTGAACACTTAATAACAATTATGATTGCAAAACTGCTGGAAAATTTGATCACAACCCTTAAGACAGACAAATTGAGGCTTTTGAGGAGTCCTTCGTTTCTAATTTATCTAACACAGTAAATCACCATGTCTTTCAGAAGGAATTTAAGACAGATTAGAAGAATAAATAAATAAAGATACTAATAGTTGAGTCCAGATCAGTGGCTCGCAACCTGAGGGTAGTTTTGCTTCCCAGGGGACATTTGGCAACATCTGTAGACGGTTCTGGTTGTCACAACTTGGAGGAGAAAGGCTGCTACCGGCCCCCGGAGTGGGGGGGGTAGAGGCTAAGGGTGCTGTTCAGTGTCCTTCGGTGCTCAGACTAGGCCCCCTCCTCCACTCCCCAAAATGATCTGGTTTAAAATTCAATAGCACTGAGGTTGGGAAACCCTGGTATGGAAACAATAAGTGAATACAAAGAGGCATAAGGCACAGTTACAGTCTTTTAGGAACTTGCAAGATTCAAATGTTCAAAATGCTACCTAACGGAAACAGCACTGAATCTTCCACACCTCTTTTCCCTGTTCTGGCCCAGGCTGCAGACTTATGGAAAAGATAGGAGTCCCGCCATGCTCCTGGGCTAGGCATTCTGGGAGGGGCTGGAAGGGCAGAATGGGGGTGAGGGTGGGGGTCTGAGGCCATGGGCTGTAGCCCTTGCCATGGGTGGCTAATCACTGGACTCCGCACTATTCTCAGGGTGATGGTGGACCCCTAGACCCACTTTTACCTCCAGGTCGTCCACAGTTCTGAGCCCACCCGAGGTGGCCTGGGCCTCACTGGTGGCTCTGGTGGAGGACGGTGACAAGAGGGGGAATGACTGCAAGTCCAGTGAGCTCTGGGAGTCTCCTTCCTGTCTGTCTGTGGTTTTCACTGTGTTCTGGCTCCCCACCCCACCGTGTCCCATCCAGCGCCCAGAACTGGTAGGAACTAAGCCTGCCTGGCGCTCTCATCGCTGTGCCACATTCCACACGTGGGCCTTACCTGGCAGTCCGGGCAGGGCCTGGCCCAGATGAGATTTCTCAAAACCTATGAACTATGGTATTGTGGTTGCAAAGGATAGTCCTTGCTTCTAGAGATACATGCTGCAATATTTAGAGACGAAAGAATGTGATGTCTGGGATTGGCTTCAGAACAACCTGGAGGGTGGGTATTGGGGGAGAGCGGGTGAGGTGATAGAAAACAAGATCTGCTGTGCGCCCCGGGGATGGTCCGTGGGTGTTTATTCTGGTTCTCTCTCTGCTTATGTTGTTTTTCCCCAGGTTTATTGAGGTGTAACTGACAAATAAAAATAGTATATATTTAAGGTGTACAGCATGGCCTTTGATATACATCGTAAAATTCTTACCACGATCAAGTTTATTAACATAATCATCACCTTACATGATTACGTTGTGTGTGTTGAGAACATTGAGAATCCACTCTTTTTCTGCTTATGTTTATGTTTGGAATTTTCCATAAAATATCCATAAGTACCACAAAAAAAAAGAAAAGCAGAGTAGGGCACAGGGCAGGTACTAAGTCGAGTGAAGGGGCCTCCTAGTTTCCTACTTGGGAGCGTTATTTGATTTCATTTCTGAGTGCAGGCCCAGGTGCGGAATGAGGGTTTGTTTGTTTGGTTTTTTTTTGCGGTACGCGCGCCCCTCGCTGTTGCGGCCTCTCCCGTTGCGGAGCACAGGCTCCGGACGCGCAGGCTCAGCGGCCATGGCTCACGGGCCCAGCCGCTCCGCGGCATGTGGGATCTTCCCGGACCGGAGCACGAACCCGTGTCCCCTGCATCGGCAGGCGGACTCTCAACCACTGCGCCACCAGGGAAGCCCGGAATGAGGGTTTTAAATATCCTCCTGTTTATCTGGAAGACGGGGCCTCCTGTCAGGTGGGTGCGCGGGGAGAGCCGGTGGGAGAGGTGGGGGAGGAGGGTCTGGAATGCTCTGGGGAGGAGGTTGCTGAGTCCACCCCTTAGAGCTGTCCTGCAGCGGGAGGCTGTGGAGGGAACCCACGAGGCAGAGCCCGGGCTCAGGGCTGGGAGAACGCTGCGCGACCTGGAGGTGGGCCCTGAGGGGCGGGGGAGTGCGGACCAGGTGAAGGGCAGTGAGTGGGAAGGATGGATGCTGGCTGTGAGGCTCTGAATTGCGGGACGACTCGGGTGGGTGGAGGAGGGCAGAAGGGGAGTGGAAAGTTTGCTAGTGGTTTAAACCTGTCTGCAAAGAGTACAGTCTCGCAGCTCCGTGTGTGTCCCATCCTGGAGGCCTCTGCACTCATACACTGTGTGGCACAGAGCAAGGCTGAGGTGAGCTAAAGGAGCACGTGCATCCGAGGGGCTCTGTGGATGGGGGAAGGGGCGTGATTCTGACTGTAGGATCTGACTCTTACGTGGGGCGGCAGGGGGACTTTTGCAGAGTCATCTGTTGCTGCAGAACAAACCACCCTCGGACTTGATGGCTTTAAACAGCGACCATTTTGTTGCCTCCTGCGGGTTACCTAGGTTCAGCTGGGCAGTTCTCGTGCTGGTCTCACCTGGGGTTTCCCATGCAGTTGCGATGAGATGCCGCCTGGGGCTGGAGTCAGCTGGGGTCTCCTGGGGCCTGAGGACAGGTGGCTTCTCCGGGTTGTCTCAAGGCCCCGCTTCCCACGTGGCCTTCCCTGCTCGCTGTCTCCATGCAATTTCCTGGCAGAGGAGCCAGGCTTTCTACATGAAGGCTCAGGGCTCCCCAAAGTGCCGCAGCAGGAGTCCTTCCAGCGCCTAGCAGGCGGCTGGCCCAGCATCACTTCTACCACCTTCCGACGGTTAGGCGGTCACCAGCCAGCTCAGGCTCAAGGCGGAGCGAGATAAACTCCACCTCCCGATTAGAGAACAGCAAAGAATTGGGGCCGTTTAATCCACTACAGGGCTCCTACCTGGAGTCAGCTTGGAAGGAGGAGGGAGCTGCAGCCATATTAAGTGATGCCATCTCGTAGACGTGGGACATCCGGAACTGCGTCCCTTGCTCCTTCCCTGTCTTGTCACTGCCTTGGACAGGCCAAGGGTGACGGTAACATCCTTAGATGCTTCTCCAGACCTCCTGTCATTGCCTGTGAATGGCAACACAGGGATCTTTCTGGGACCAGTCGTCAGTCACCTCACTGTGTGCCATTCTTTAGTCATGCACCTGACCTGCCTCTGAAGCCACACCTGTCCCCACGTGTCCTCTGTGCGGTCAGGCTTTGGCCCCATCCTGGCCTATCTTTGTCTTTGGGGGCTCCTATAACGATGATACCATAGACTGGGTGCTTAGACAAAAAGCATTTATTTCCCTCAGTTCCGGAGCCTGGGAGTCCAAGGCCAAGGTACCAGCGGATTCGATGTCTGGTGAGAGCCCTCTTCCTGGTTCACTGTCGGCCGTCTTCTCCTTGTGTCCTCACCTGGCGGAGGCGTAGAGAGAGTGCTGTTTTATAAAGATACTAATCACCTGATCACTTCCTAAAGTCCCCACCACCAAATACCATCACACTGGGGATAGAATTTCCATATATGAATTTTGGGGGGACTCAAATATTCCGATTACAACCAGGTCCTTTCACTCTCCTCTTTCTGGACCCACAGAAAGGAGGTCTTTGGGGTGTGGGAATGAGAGCCTGACCCAGCTATAAGTGAGTCTATCAAACAATGGGTCCACGGGCAGGTGAGAGGAGCCTGGAGGGAGACTTAAGGGAACGGAAGACGTTCCTGTGTCAGCTCCGCTCACAGAATCCGCTGGACGCTCTGGACAGGACTGGGAGGAAACGGCATCTCGAGAGCGCATGCACAGTCACGGCGGCGTCGAGGTTCAAGCCCAGCTGGGCTGATGGGGACCCTCTTCTCTCCCCGCCGGCCCTGCATCACAGTTCGCGGCTCCCGTGGGCGGGCTGGGAGGTGGGTGTGGAGGGAGCAGCCGCGATCCCCCTCCCAAGCTCCTTGGGGACCCCTTCCCTTAGTTACAAAGAGCCTTTGCTCTGGTGTGCTGGCCAGGCCAGATGTTAGCAATTTTCAAGGAGCAAACGTTTCTCATTTCATCTTACCTTAATCAAGTTATTTGAGTTCTGTCCACAAAAGTGTCTGGGGAGCCAGATGACAGGGCAGGGGGTCCCAGTTGCCCGCAGGCCTGGGGGGAGCTTCTGTGGGATGAATGGCTCTTCTGTCTGCTGACTGTGGAACGGCTGACCCTGGGCTTTGCTGGGGAGCAGGTCTCCGGGCTCCTGGGTCTGCAATTGAAATCTGACCTGTTTCCATCAATTCCCTGCCATCACCCCTTCTGTCCCAGTGCGCAGGTGGGAATGAACACCCAACGCCCGGCTCAACCTTGAGCTCTCTCGCCTCTCAGCCGCATTCCACATACAGGTGGGCTTGGCTGGGAGACATTCCCGGGCAGAACTTGGCCAGACTGCCTTAAAAAAAGAGACAAGGAAAGAACTATGCTGACTTTCACAGCAGGGCTGGAGGTGGAGATGTGGAGTGGGGTCGGGTGAGCCTCAGTGTTTTCCTATAGAGATGGATTTGGTTTTAGTTCTGAGCAAAAGGGATTCGGCAGCCCCTGCCTGGTTCCCCTGACTTTGTAAGGACAGGGGTGCTTCCATCCCCCCACAGAGCTCGCCCCTGGCCCAGCACAGCTGGATCAGGAAACCCCAGGAGGCCCTGGAGAAGTACTTGTTGATCCAAGGTGGTGGTGCTCAACCTGAATATTGGGATCATGTGGGAAACTGAGACTCATAGACGCCAGGCTCCACCTCATGGCCCCCCGCCCCGGCCGGCCCGGCAGACTTTGTGATGAGCTGGCCTGGGGTGTGGCCTGCCCCGTGTGGCACCCGTATGCAGACCAGGCAGAGAACTGCTGTTCTGATGACCTGTCTCCCTCCCCTGCCAGCCTTGTGGCGTCTCAGCTCAGGGTCTGCCCATGTGGGAGTCCAGGGCGTCGCCTCTTGTCAGCCACTGGCACCCGGACAAACTCTGTTGGTTCCCAGCGTATTCAGACGACGTGACCCGAGGAAAGACGATCTCAGCTGGAGATGCCCAAAGCGCCTCCAGTCCACAGCCATGGAGAGTGGAAAGATAAAACTTGCCGATGTCTGTAGATGGCTCAGGAACCCCCCGCAGAAGGGATGTCTCGCCACAGCTGGGTCTTTGTGCTCTGAGGGAGGAGCCCGGCCTTGGAGGCAGAAGGCGGCGACTCCAGCATCACCCCTTCTACTTTATCTGCTTGGCTTCCTTATCTCAGTAAGTGGCAACTGTCTGCTTTCAGTTCTGCAGACCCAAAGCCTTAATATCATCTTAGATTCCTCTCTCTCTCTCACATTCCACAACTAACCCATCAGCAAATCCTGCTGGCTCCACCATCAGAATATATCCAGATTCTGATCACCTCTCACCACCTCCATTGTTCCCCTGGGGCCCTGCCACCATCGTGCCATGTGTGAATCATTGCCATGACCTCCTAACCAGTCTCTCTGATTCCACCCTTGACCCTCCACCATCTATTCTCAATATGGCAGCCTAAGTGATCCTTTCAAAATGCAATTCAGAGTATGTCACTGCTCTGCTCAGAACCCTCATTGACTACCAGACTTGCATCATGTAAAATCCAAACTTTTTACCGTGAACTGTAAGGTCCCGCATAGTTTAGGGGTGGCTATCTCTCTGACCTCATTGTCTGACACTCTCCCCCTTGTTAACTCCAGTCCAGCCACACTGGCCTCCCTGCTGTTCTTCAAGCTTGTAAAACACGCTTCCACCTCAGGGCCTTTGCACTTGCTGTTCCCTCTGGCTAAAATGCTTTTCTCTTTGATATTTGAACAGCCCACTACCTTACTTCCTTCAGGTTTCTGCTCAATTGTTATCTTATCAGAGAGGCTTCCCTGTGCACCTTATTTAAAATAGTGCCCCCAATACAACCCTTACCCTCTTATTTTTATTCTCAGAGCTTATCACTGCCTACATATTTCCTGTTTATTTTTTGGCTCTTGCCACCAGAATGTATGTTCCACAAGAGCAAGTTCACTGTTGTATCCCCAACCCAGGAGAGTGCCTGAAACATAGCAGCTGCTCAGTAAATATGTGCTGGATAAATTTATAAGGCAGAGCAGTAGCGAGAAGATTCTCTGGAAATTCTTCTCTCAGAAGGTCACGTGAGTTAGGCCTTGAAGGACTAGGGGCAAGTAGATGGGGGAGGGGGTGGGAGGGCAGGTCCAGCAAAGGGGCAGCAGATGTGAGGTCAGTCAGAGGCTGTGGTGGCCTGGAGACGGGGCTGGGGGAGCATCACATCCTCCGGGGGCTGGGCGCCCAGCTAACTGACTAATCCTCAGGGCTGTCGTGAGGCTGAGGGGGCTGAGATGCAAGGAAGGCCTGCAGGGCTTCGAGGTTTATCGTGAGCACTCAGCTGCTCTCTCTGGTTGAAAACCTCCAGGTTTAGGCTTCTTAGTATCACTCATAAACCACAGAAGTCCTCCTCTCCAAGTTGGGCCTGAGGTCAAGGTGGATGGAGCTGGTGTGGTTTGAAATCTGCCTCTTTCTGCCTCTCCCAAGCTGGCCGTGGCTGCTGTCAGGCTTGGTGAACCTCATTCAGACCTGTGAGCATAGCTCGGTTCAGACCCTCAGTTACCTGGCTGGCTGGCTTATGAGTCATTGGCACGTCACCGCCTGGCAGGCTGGCTTATGAGTCATTGGCACGTCACCGCCTGGCAGACATCAGACACTAACGACGCACAGCTTGGGAAAGGTAGGCTTTGACAGGGAGACAGGAATGAAAGGGAGGGTTTGCTATGCGAGGAGTTGAGTATAAGCCCAGGCTGGGGTTAGGGGGAGGGTTATTTGGGTATAAGCGTGGTGGTTTGAGGATTGCACCGCTGTGCGATGGTGAACAAGGCTAGGCGGCCGCTGCATCTTCACAGCCACTTCCTTCCTCTTTCTCCAGCGATAGGAGCCTTCCTGAGTACTTGCTAGTGCCAGGTGGTATGTGCTTTACCACATTATCTTATTTTTCTTAAGTTGAAGTATATTTGATGGAGAATGTTGTGACCACATTGTCTTATTGATCATTTCCCCCAAACTGTGAAACAATAACAAAACATTTTACAGTTGAGGAAATGGAGGTATGAAACGCTTCCTTAAGAGGGGTGATGTCAATAAAACTGGTGGGTAAGGACCTCGGAAAAATCCTCTCCTCCATGAAAGTGATGAGAACACTGGAAAAATGGTCAGAATCAACTTTTCAGAGCTCTGGAAATTAACCAAAGGCCTGCAAGAATTGGGAGCATTTATTAAGAAAAATGGCTGGAGCTTAGTAAGAACAGTGAGCTTCGTGGTGTTTTCACTTGCATCAGAACAAGTTCAGCAAGGTTGCCATATACAAGATCAATATACAAAACTCAGTTGTATTTCTGTACATGAGCAATGAACAATCTGAAAATAAAATTAAGAAAATAATTTCACATACAATAGCGTCCAGAAGAATAAAATACTTAGGAATAAAAAAAGAAGCGCGGGCTTCCCTGGTGGTGCAGTGGTTGAGAGTCCGCCTGCCAATGCAGGGGACACGGGTTCGTGCCCCGGTCCGGGAAGATCCCACATGCTGCGGAGCAGCTGGGCCCGTGAGCCATGGCCGCTGAGCCTGCGCGTCCGGAGCCTGTGCTCCGCAACGGGAGAGGCCACAACAGTGAGAGGTCCGCGTACCGCAAAAAAAAAAAAGAAAAAAAAAAAAAGGAAGCGCAAGTCTTATACAATGAAGACTACAAAACATTGCTGAAAGAAATGAAAGAAGTCCTAAAAGGATAGAAACGCATCTTTTGTTCACGAAGACCTAATCTTATTAGATGGCAGTACTCCCCAAAGCGATCTACAGATTTAGTGCAATCCCTACCAAAATCCCAGGTGGCCTTTTCTTTGTTCTAGAAATGACAACAAGCGGATCCTAAAATTCAGAGGGAAATGTAAGGGATGTAGAACAGCAAAAATAATCTAAAAAAGAAGAACAAAGTTGGAGCACTCATATTTTTCATTTTCAAGACTTACTACAAAGCTATAGTAATCAAAACTATGTGGTAGTAGCACAAGGATAGTCACGTATGGATCATTGGAATAGGATTGATAGTCCAGAAACAAACCCATACATTTATGGTCAATTACTTTTTGACAAGGATGCCAAGACAATTCAATTGGGAAAGAATTCTCTTTTCAACAAGCAGTGCCAGGAAAACTGAATATCCACGTGTAAAAGAGTGAAGTTGTATGTCCACCTCACATCCTACTCAAAATTTAACTCAAAATGGATCAAAGATCTAAATGTAAGAGCTAAAACTGTAAAACCCTTAGAAGACAACATAAGCATAAATCTTCACTACCTTGGATAAAGCAATGGTTTCTTAGATATGACACCCAAAGCACAAATAACTAAAGAAAAAATTAGATAAATTGGACCTCATCAAAATTAAAAAACTTTTTTTGCTTCAAACAACACTATTAAGAAGGTGAAGATGACCCACAGAATGAGGGAAATAATTACAAATCATATTCCTCTGATAATGGTCCAGTATCCAGAATTTTTAAAGAATTCTTACAACTCAACAATAGACAAGTAGCCAGTTAAAAAACAGGAAAAGGATTTGAATAGATATTTCTCCAAAGAAGATACACAAATGGCCAATAAGCACATGAAAATGTCCTCAATATCATTAGTCACTAGGAAAATGCAAATCAAAACCACAATGAGATACCACATCCACTAGGATGGCAATAGTTAAAAAGACCGAAAATAGCAAGTGTTGGAAAGGATGTGGAGAAATTGGAGCCCTCATCTTGCTGGTGAGAATATAAAATGGTAGGTACAGCTGCTCCGGAAGACAGTTGGACAACTTCTCAAAAGTTAAACGTAGAGTTACTGTATGACCTAGCAATTCCACTCTTAGTTACATATCTAAGAGAACTGAAAACATATGTCCACACAAAAGGTTGTACAGGAATGTTCACAGCAGTATTATTCATATTGGCCCAAAACTGGAACAGCCAAAATGTCCATCAACTGGTGAACGGATAGACAAAATATGGTATATTTGTACAGCTGAATACTGTTTGGGCATAAAATGGGAGTGAAGTAGTGATCCATGATGCAACGTTGATAAGTCTTAAAAACATTGTGGTAAGTGAAAGAAGCAAAAAAAAGTGCCGTATTGTATGAATCCGTTTGTAGGAAATGTCCAGTAGGAGACTCCACTGAGACAGAAAGTATAGATTAGCGGTGCCAGGGACTAGGGAGAACACTGCGGAATGACTACTAATGAGCATGGGATTTCCTTCTGGGCTGATGAGAATATTCTGGAATTAGGTAGTGATGATGTTTGCCCCCCTGTCTGAATATACTCCAAACCACAGAAGTGCATGCCTTAAAAGGGTGAATTTTGGGCTTCCCTGGTGGCGCAGTGGTTGAGAGTCCACCTGCCGATGCAGGGGACACGGGTTCGTGCCCCGGTCCGGGAAGATCCCACATGCCGCGGAGCGGCTGGGCCCGTGAGCCATGGCCGCTGAGCCTGCGCGTCCGGGGCCTGTGCTCCGCAACGGGAGAGGCCACAGCAGTGAGAGGCCTGCGTACCGCAAAAAAAAAGAAAGGGTGAATTTTATGGTATGTGAATTATATCTTAATAGAAATATATTTTTTATAAATTTATTTTATTTTATTTATTTTTGGCTGCATTGGGTCTTTGTTGCTGCACGCGGGCTTTCTCTAGTTGTGGCAAGCAGGGGCTACTCTTTGTTGCCGTGCACAGGCTTCTCATTGCGGTGGCTTCTCCTGTTGAGGAGCATGGGCTCTAGGCGCACGGGCTTCAGTAGTTGTGGCACACGGACTCAGTAGCTGTGGTGCACAGGCTTAGTTGCTCCGCAGCATGTGGGATCTTCCCAGACCAGGGCTCAAACCCGTGTCCCCTGCATTGGCAGGCAGATTCTTAACCACTGCGCCACCAGGGAAGTCCCAGCAATATACTTTTAAAAAGTTCCCTAGGACAGAGAGCTGGTTAGTACAGGAGTCATGATTTGAATCTGATGCCCATGAGCTTGAGGACATTTTTTTTGTCAAGGCCTCTGTGCCTTGCTAAGCAGTATGTGGTCCCTTGGAGCTTTCTCAGGTGCCCGTAAAGAATGGTCTCTGCTGGATGTCACTGTGTCTTCTGCACACAGCTGCCTGGATGTCTGCTTGTCACCAGGGGCTGACCTGGACAGAAATTCATGCTCAACACCCCCCTGCATCCTTGTCCTTCCCACTACTAAGATTTTGTTATAGGGTCAAGCTTACGTGTCTGATTTGCTATTTTCTTGGGATGAAATCCTTTTCACGAGGTCCCTCATCTTTCATATAAGGGGATTAGAAGTGGTCCTATGTTGCCCTGCTGGCAGATGTGACAGAATTCCAGCTTAGGCTGAAGCTGAATCTCTACCTCTGCTACACTAGTACTATTGTGGGTACTAACAAGAGACCTGGGAATCTACTTCCTCTGAGGTATTTTCAATAGGGTAGACTTTCTCCCCTTCAATCCACCCACCCCCTCATCTACCCACTGAGTTACCCCACTAATTCATCCATCCATCCATCCATCCATCCATCCATCCCATTGACTAATCCATATTTTGTCAGGGCCTTTGTAAAACGACTTGCTGAAGCATGGTTTTGCCTGGGTTTGGGAACATGGGCCGACTGATTTTTTCCTAAGCCTTCTAGAGTTTTATGAATCTAGAGGTCTTACTGGGTTGTGTGTAGGACTGAAATGTTTGGCAGCCATGATGATGAGCCAGGGATCTCAGGCCGCCTCACAGAGGCCAAGATGATTCGGATCCTCCCACCTAATTTCCCTTTTTTTTCCACAGAGCAAGCTATTTTCAACAAAAGCGCTTGCAAATGTGAACGCTCTTCCCCAAGGGCTCCTTGGGCACCGCACAGACCTTTCATCACCCGCCCAACTTGTAATCTTGGGTAAAAGGTTCTCAGCTCATTTTCAAGGAGAAACAAACATGCGAAGCAAAACAGAGCAGCCACATCACGAAGTCCTTCCATGGAAGGAGGCGTGCTCTGTGGTGCTGTCATGACTCTGGGCTCCCGGAGGGCCTGGGCTGCCCACTGGCCTCCCCCCGCCCCCCTGGCCAGTCGAGGCTGGAACTGGCAGCTGGGCAGCCCAGAAGGCCACCCTGGAGGCTCTGAGGAGGAGGCTGCTTCTCAGGGCGGGATGGTGGCAGCTAAGCACGGAGAGCAGTCCTGTGAGGGCTGTCACCTCCGCTGCCCCTGGGACATCCCAGCTTCAGGCTTTGGCTTGGACCACTCTGGCCCCCGCCTCCCCGCAGGCCTCCCTGACTGCTCACCCTTGAGAGGCAGCCCACATCCCGCTTCCCAGGACCACGGTGCCCCTGCAGCCCGCAGCTCCTTATTCAAGTTTCCTGATTGCTTTTTCGAGGCCAGGCTGAAGGCAAACGAGTCTTGATACCTGTTCTTCCCCGCGACAGGGAAGTCAGACCGGGGAACAGCGACGACACGACGCACTCAGTTCCTGAGACTGTTCTCACTGTGATCAGGGTACCTGCCGCGTGTACCTCTCTCTCCCTCAGTCTGCAAGTTGGCTTTTTCTTTTCTCTTTTGGAGTAGACTGCTTGTCTTTGCTCTTTTTTTTTTTTAATGAAAACAAAATTTTTTAATTGAGTGATTCTTTAAATCTTACAGTGCTTTATAATTTTCAAAAAAAGTTGCACACACATGACTTCATATAATCCCATAATAACCCTTTGCCCCGCCTACCCCTGTGTTGCTCCTTCCACCTTTCCTCTCCCCACTGGTAACCACTACTTTGTTCTCTGTATCTGTGAGTCTGCGTCTTTTTTTGTTTTATTCACTCGTTTGTTGTATTTTTTAGATGGTTGTCTTTGCTTTTTAAATAAAATGGGAGTAAGAACAGTTAGCTGTCTCATGAAATTGTTGTAAGGATTTAATGAGTTTATCTATGTAAAGTGCTTAGGAAGTGCCTGGCACGTGGGACATTCTAGAGAAAAGCCAGCTATTATTATTTTGTTTAATAATAATAATTTTTATTAGTCTCCCAGCATATAGAACACGGCAGCCCAGAATTAACCTTCTAAGGCTCCTCAGTTGCCTCCCCCTCAAGGGACTCACTAAAGGGACCAATTCTTTCAAGGAATATCTGAATACCAGGCTGAGTCAGGTCTTCTCCCATGGGTTTGAGGAAGGGGCACAGGCCAGGAAGACATCCCAGATGGTCTCTATTGTTGTCTTTATTTTAAAAACAGCTCCAGTGCTAACAGCTCCCAAAGGGGAGCCTGTGGCTGCCTTGCAAACTACTGCGGGGCCCTCCTGAGAAAGGCCATTTCAACTCCCCTCAGCCAGAGGCAGAAACAAAGTTCTGACCAGGAAACACGTCATGATCACAACCACGTCTGTAAGTGTAAGTAAGTGTAAGTAAGGCAGAGAGCATGGGGGGGATCAGAGCCCTAGGGCTGAGTGGCTGCCCATCATCTGCCCTGCACCCCCAGCTGCTCTGCCCTCCATTTTCCTTTATTTGGTCCCCACTTCATTCCTCCTGAGGGACGGGCCACTCTAGGCCCTGCATCCATTCTGAACTGTCTGACCAGGCCTGAGGTCCCCAAACAAAATTAGTCAAAGAGACCCTCACCTTCCAAGGGGCCACGTCCCTCTATGGGCCTAACCCAAATGCCTGTTGATCTGGACTCACTTTCTGTTTATGAGGTGCTTTCATTACGTTACTTCCATCTTCACATGAACCCTGAGATACGGAATTATCGTCCTCATCTCAGAAGGCAGAAAAGTGATGCTCAGAGAGACCAGGAAACTTGCCTAAAGTCACAGAGCTGACAGGGGCGGGTCCAGAAATCCACTGTGAACTCACGGATGCTGAGTCTGCGCCACACAGAGCTGAGTGTGGGTTTCTCGGGTGTTACGGCGTGGCGGGGATGGGTCTGGCTACAGAAAGCAGGGTGACTCTTCTCATAACAAACGTCAACCTCTCCCTGCCTTCTGTGCTTGTCCCTGTCCTGACTCATATAATATTTTCAGGGTGCCAGCCATGTGGCCTCTTCACAGGAGACCTGGGTGGGGCAGGCTGATTCAGTGATGTCCCAACAACGGGACAAATGAGATCATCATAGGGCGGAGCTGAAGTGGTTTTAAGAGGGAAATTGAGGTCATGGTCTTTATTTGTAAGCACTTTGGGGAGGCAGTGATGAAGGGGAGGGAGGTCGTTGGCAGAGCAAGGATCAGGAAATGCACAACAGGTCCTCCTTATACGTGTGGCGATGGATGTTAACTAGACTTATTATGGTGATCATTTTGCAATATATACATATATTGAATCGTTATGTGGTGCACCTGAAACTAATATAATGATATATGTCAATTATACCTAAAAAAACAAACGAAGAACCCCTGATCTTCCTTAGAAGAGGAAAAAAGAGCTATTTTTCAAGGGGTCACATTCCTTTTTCAGAGGCACTAGATTTTTTTGTGCTGAGGCAATAATACTTAAGGGCTTTTATTTTAATTAACTAATTAATTAATTTAACATCTTTATTGGAGTATAATTGCTTTACAATGGTGTGTTACTTTCTGCCTTATAACAAAGTGAATCAGCTATACATATGCATATATTCCCATATCTCCTCTCTCTTGCGTCTCCCTCCCACCCTCCCTATGCCACCCCTCTAAGTGGTCACAAGGCACCGAGCTGTACTCCCTGTGCTATGCAGCTGCTTCCCACTAGCTATCTATTTTACATTTGGTAGGGTATGTATGTCCATGCCACTTTTTCTCTGTGTCCCAGCTTACCCTCCCCCCTCCCCGTGTCCTCAAGTCCATTCTCTATGTCTGCGTGTTTATTCCTGTCCTGCCCCTAGGTTCTTCAAAACCATTTCTCTTTTTTTTTTCTTTAGATTCCATATATATGTGTTAGCATACAGTATTTGTTTTTCTCTTTCTGACTTACTTCCCTCTGTATGACAGACTCTAGGTGCATCCACCTCATTACAAATAACTCAGTTTCATTCCTTTTGATGGCTGAGTCATATTCCATTGTAAATATGTGCCACATCTTCTTTATCCATTCATCTGTTGATGGACGCTTAGGCTGCTTCCATATCCTGGATATTGTAAATAGAGCTGCAATGAATATTGTGGTACATGACTATTCTTTTTTGTTTGTTTGTTTTGTTTTTTGTTTTTTTTGTTTTGTTTTGTTTTGTTTGTACATGACTATTCTTGAATTACGGTTTCTCAGGGTTGATGCCCAGTCATAGTTGATGACTATTGCTGAGTCATAGGGTAGTTCTATTTTTAGTTTTTTTTGCGGTATGCAGGCCTCTCACTGTTGTGGCCTCTTCTGTTGCGGAGCACAGGCTCCGGACGCGCAGGCTCAGCGGCCATGGCTCACGGGCCCAGCCTCTCTACGGCATGTAGGATCTTCCCGGACCCGGGCATGAACCCGCGTCCCCTGCATCGGCAGGTGGACTCTCAACCACTGCACCATCAGGGAAGCCCTCTATTTTTAGTTTTTTAAGGAACCTCCATACTGTTCTCCATAGTGGCTGTATCAATTTACATTCCCACCAACAGTGCAAGAGGGTCCCCTTTTCTCCACACCCTCTCCAGCATTTATTGTTTGTAGATTTTTTGATGATGGCCATTCTGACTGGTGTGAGGTGATACCTCATTGTAGCTTTTTTTTTTTTCCGCCGTACGCGGGCCTCTCACTGCTGTGGCCTCTCCCGTTGTGGAGCACAGGCTCCGGACGTGCAGGCTCAGTGGCCATGGCTCACGGGCCCAGCAGCTCCGCGGCATGTGTGATCTTCCTGGACCGGGGCACAAACCCATATCCCCTGCATTGGCAGTTGGACTCTCAACCACTGTGCCACCAGGGAAGCCTCTCATTGTAGCTTTGATTTGCATTTCTCTAATGATTAGTGATGTTGAGCGTCTTTTCATGTGTTTGTTGGCAATCTGTGTATCTTCTTTGGAGAAATGTCTATTTAGGTCTTCTGCCCATTTTTGGATTCGGTTGTTTGTTTTCTTGATATTGAGCTGCATGAGGTACTTGTCAATTTTGGAGATTAATCCTTTGTCAGTTGCTTCATTTGCAAATATCTTCTCCCATTCTGAGGGTTGTCTTTTCATCTTGTTTATGGTTTCCTTGGCTGTGCAAAAGCTTTTAAGTTTCATTAGGTCCCATTTGTTTAATTTGTGTTGATTTCCATCTCTCTAGGAGGTGGGTCAAAAAGGATCTTGCTGTGATTTATGTCATAGAGTGTTCTGCCTATGTTTTCCTCTAAGAGTTTGATAGTTTCTGGCCTTACATTTAGGTCTCTAATCCATTTTGACTTTATTTTTGTGTATGGTATTAGGGAGTGTTCTAATTTCATTCTTTTACATGTAGCTGTCCAGTTTTCCCAGCACCACTTATTGAAGAGGCTGTCTTTTCTCCATTGTATATTCTTGCCTCCTTTATCAAAAATGAGGTGACCATATGTATGTGTGTTTATCTCTGGGCTTTCTATCCTGCTCCATTGATCTATATATCTGTTTTTGTGCCAGTACCATACTGTCTTGCTACTGTAGCTTTGTAGTATAGTCTAAAGTCCGGGACCCTGATTCCTCCAGCTCTGTTTTTCTTTCTCAAGATTGCTTTGGCTATTCGGGGTCTTTTGTTTTTCCATACAAATTGTGAAATTTTTTGTTCTAGTTCTGTGAAAAATGCCATTGGTATTTTGATAGGGAATTGCATTGAATCTGTAGATTGCTTTGAGTAGTATAGTCATTTTCACAATGTTGATTCTTCCAATACAAGAACATGGTATATCTCTCCATCTGTTTGTATCTTCTTTAATTTCTTTCATCAGTGTCTTATAGTTTTCTGCATACAGGTCTTTTGTCTCCTTAGGTAGGTTTATTCTTAGGTATTTTATTCTTTTTGTTGCAATGGTACATGGGAGTGTTTCCTTAATTTCTCTTTCAGATTTTTCTTCATTAGTGTATAGGAATGCAAGAGATTTCTGTGCATTAATTTTGTATCCTGCTACTTTACCAATTCATTGATTAGCTCTAGTAGTTTTCTGGTAGAATCTTTAGGATTCCCTATGTATAATATCATGTCATCTGTAAATAGTGACAGCTTTACTTCTTCTTTTGCAATTTGGATTCCTTTTATTTCTTTTTCTTCTCCGATTGCTGTGGCTAAAACTTCCAAAACTATGTTCAATAATAGTGGTGAGAGTGGACAACCTTGTCTTGCTCCTGATCTTAGAGGAAATGCTTTCAGTTTTTCACCATGGAGAACGATGTTGGCTGTGGGTTTGTCATATATGGTGTTTACTATGTTGAGGTAAGTTCCCTCTATGCCTACTTTATGGAGGGTGTTTATCATAAATGGGTGTTGAATTTTGTTGAAAGCTTTTTCTGCATCTATTGAGATGATCATATGGTTTTTCTCCTTCAATTTGTTAATATGGTTTATCACATTGATTGATTTGCATATATTGAAGAATCCTTGCATTCCTGGGATAAACCCCACTTGATCATGGTGTATGATTCTTTTAATGTGCTGTTGGATTCTGTTTGCTAATGTTTTGTTGAGGATTTTTGCATCTATGTTTATCAGTGATATTCTTTTTTTGTGCCATCTTTGTCTGGTTTTGGCATCAGGGTCATGGTGGCCTCATAGAATGGGTTTGGGAGTGTTCCTTCCTCTGCTATATTTTAGAAGAGTTTGAGAAGGAGAGGTGTTAGCCCTTCTCTAAATGTTTGATAGAATTCACCTGTGAAGCCATCTGGTCCTGGGCTTTTGTTTGTTGGAGGAGTTTTAATCACAGTCTCAATTTCAGTGCTTGTGATTGGTCTGTTTGTATTTTCTGTTTCTTCCTAGTTCAGTCTCAGAAGGTTGTATTTTTCCAATAATTTGTCCATTTCTTCCAGGTTGTCCATTTTATTGGCATATAGTTGCTTGTAGTAATCTCTCATGATGCTTTTTATTTCTGCAGTTTCAGTTGTTACTTCTTTTTCATTTCTAATTCTATTGATTTGAGTCTTCTGCATCTTTTCTTGATGAGTCTGGCTAATGGTTTATTACTTTTGTTCATCTTCTCAAAGAACCAGCTTTTAGTTTTATTGATCTTTGCCATTGTTTCCTTTATTTCTTTGTCATTTATTTCTGATCTGATCTTTATGATTTTTTCCTTCTACTAACTTTGGGGTTTTTTTGGTTCTTCTTTCTCTAATTGCTTTAGGTGTAAGGTTAGGTTGTTTATTTGAGATGTTTCTTGTTTCTTGAGGTAGGATTGTATTGCTATAAACTTCCCTCTTAGAACTGCTTTTGCTGCATCCCATAGGTTTTGGGTCGTGTTTTCATTGTCAATTGTTTCTAGGTATTTTTTGATTTCCTCTTTGATTTCTTCAGTGATCTCTTGGTTATTTAGTAGTGTATTGTTTAACTTCCATGTATTTGTATTTTTTACAGATTTTTTTTCTTTAATTAATATCTAGTCTCATAGTGTTGTGGTCCAAAGTGATACTTGATACAATTCCAATTTTCTTAAATTTTCCAAGGCTTGATTTGTGACCCAAGATATGATCTATCCTGGAGAATGTTCCATGAGCACTTGAGAAGAAAGTGTATTCTGTTGTTTTCGGATGGAATGTCTTATAAATATCAATTAAGTCCATCTTGTTTAATGTATCATTTAAAGCTTGTGTTTCCTTACTTATTTTCATTTTGGATGATCTGTCCATTGGTGAAAGTGGGGTGTTAAAGTCCCCTACTATTGTGTTACTGTCGATTTCCCCTTTTATGGCTGTTAGCATTTGTCTTATGTATTGAGGTGCTCCTATGTTGGGTGCATAAATATTTACAATTGTTATATCTTCTTCTTGGATTGATCCCTTGATCATTATGTAGTGTCTTTCTTTGGCTCTTGTAATAGTCTTTATTTTACAGTCTATTTTGTCTGATATGAGAGCTGCTATTCCAGCTTTCATTTGATTTCCATTTGCATGGAATATCTTTTTCCATCCCCTCACTTTCAGTCTGTATGTGTCCCTAGGTCTGAAGTAGGTCTCCTATAGACAGCATATATACAGGTCTTGTTTTTGTATCCGTTCAGCCAGTCTATGTCTTTGGGTTGGAGCATTTAATCCATTTACCTTTAAGGTAATTATCCATATGTATGTTCCTATTACCATGTTCTTAATTGTTTGGGGTTTGTTATTGTAGGTCTTTTCCTTCTCTTGTGTTTCCTGCCTAGAGAAGTTCCTTTAGCATTTGTTGTAAAGTTGGTTTGGTGGTGCTGAATTCTCTTAGTTTTTGCTTGTCTGTAAAGGTTTTAATTTCTCCATCAAATCTGAATGAGATCCTTGCTGGTTAGAGTAATCTTGGTTGTAGGTTTTTCCCTTTCATCACTTTAAATGTGTCCTGCCACTCCCTTCTGGCTTTCAGAGTTTCTGCTGAAAGATCAGCTGTTAATCTTATGGGGATTCCCTTGTATGTTATTTGTTGTTTTTCCCTTGCTGTTTTTAATATTTTTTTCTTTGTATTTAATTTCTGATAGTTTGATTAATATGTGTGTTGGAGTGTTTCTCCTTGGATTTATCCTGTATGGGACTCTCTGCACTTCCTGGACTTGACTGACTCTTTCCTTTCCCATATTAGGGAAGTTTTCAACTATAATCTCTTCAAATATTTTCTCAGTCCTTTTCTTTTGCTCTTCTTCTTCTGGGACCCGTATAAATAGAATGTTGGTGTGTTTAATGTTGTCCCAGAGGTCTCTGAGACTGTCCTCAATTCTTTTCATTCTTTTTTTCTGCTCTGCAGTAGTTATTTCCACTATTTTATCTTCCAGGTCCCTTATCTGTTCTTCTGCCTCAGTTATTCTGCTATTGATTCCTTCTAGAGAATTTTTAATTTCATTTATTGTGTTGTTCATTATTGTTTGTTTGCTCTTTAGTTCTTCTAGGTCCTTGTTAAACATTTCTTGTATTTTCTCCATTGTGTTTCTATGATTTTGGATATCTTTACTATCATTACTCTGAATTCTTTTTCAGGTAGATTGCCTATTTCCTCTTCATTTGTTTGGTCTGTTGGGTTTTTACCTTGCTCCTTCATCTGCTGTGTGTTTTTCTGTCTTCTCATTTTGCTTAAGTTACTGTGTTTGGGGTCTCCTTTTCACAGGCTAGAGGTTTGTAGTTCCTGTTGTTTTTGGTGTCTGCTCCCAATGGCTAAAGTTGGTTCAGTGGTTTGTGTAGGCTTCCTGGTGGAGGGAACTGGTGCCTGTGTTCTGGTGGATGAGGCTGGATCTTGTGTTTCTGGTGGACAGGACCACGTCCAGTGGTGTGTTTTGGTGTGTCTGTGACCTTATCATGATTTTAGGCAGCCTCTCTGCTAATGGGTGGGGTTGTGTTCCTGTCTTGCTAGTTGTTTGGCTTAGGGTGTCCAGCACTGTAGCTTGTTGGTCATTGAGTGGAACTGGGTTTTAGCGTTGAGATGGAAATCTCTGGGAGAGCTTTTGCCATTTAATATTATGTGAAGCCAGGAGGTCTCTGGTGGACCAGTGTCCTGAACTTGACTCTCTCAACTTAGAGGCACAGGCCTGACTCCCAGCCGAAGCACAAAGACCCTGTCAGCCACACGGCTGTGCTCATTTGTTGCTGGGTGTTGCTTAATTACTGGAGAGTTTCTGTTGAGGATTTTTAGCCCTCTTTGAGTCCAGACCTGTCTGAAGCAAGGTCCTGGAGTAACACCCCACCGTATACAGCAGACAGCTGTCAGGACATCCTTAAGGGCTTTTAGAAACTGTTACATAACATCTTCTTCCTAAAGGCTGAATTACAGACACTTCAGAAAACTTTCTAGTAGAAGTGTGCTCAGAACTCATTCCACAAAAGGAATGTTCTGAGTTGAAGAGACTCACGTTGATCTCATTTCAGGCCTCACCAGGGTGGAGCTTGGGAATTCCACAGCTCTTAGCACTAGAACTTCCCCATGGCTTGCTGGGCTGTCCTGTGGGGCGCAGACCAGCTCTGCCTCTGCAAGGAGGAAAGTGGCTTCCAATAAATGCTGCAGCCTTTCAGAGGTGCAAGTTCTCTTTTGAAAGGTCCCCAGCTCAGGGCAAGAGTTCTTCTCTTAGCAAACTGAACAGGGCATAAAAAAGAATCCGATTTGTTCACTTCACCAGAGACATGGTTCAGGGGCTGTGGAGTAGGTTTCCAAAGTTGAAAGGCCTTGCCCTTGGGCTGAAGGCCCTTAATCATGGCTAGGGTATTCCCTCCCAGACATGTCTGCTGCGCCTGCTTCTGTAACCCAGATGTCAGAAAGGTAACGCCTCCATAAGATGGAGGGCAAAATACAGGTGGAAATCTGATGTCTCTAAAAAAGCAAGATGAGTTCAATTTGTACCTATTTTTTAGATTCCACATATAACAGAAATAAAGTCACAGATGTAGAAAACAAACTTACGGTTACCAAGGGGGCAAGGGGTGGGGATTAACTGGGAGATTGGGATTGACATATACACACTAGTATATATAAAATAGATAACTAATAAGGACCTACTGTATGGCACAGGGAACTCTACTCAGTACTCTGTAATGACCTATATGGGAAAGAATCCAAAGAAAGAGTGGAGAGACGTATATGTATAACTGATTCACTTTGCTGTACAGCAGAAAGTAACACGACATTGTAAATCAACTATACTCTAATAAAAATTAATTTAAAAAAAGGACTTAAACTCCTTAAAAAAATTAAAAACAAGATGGAGGAGAACCAAGCCACCACCAGTGCACACCCATGGAAGCCTTCAGTGAGTGCTCTCAGGAGGACCAAATACACAGCCCGCCATGTGCCCATGTCTCATGCCCTCCTGCTGTGTCCCAGGCCCATTCCTCTGCTTGAGTGCTGCTCCAAGTGGCAAACGTCCCTCACCCCCTTCTTCTCCTCCCCACCAGTCGCAGTCCTGTCTGAGGACCTTCATCTCAGCTGGGCTAGGAGGAAAGCCTGTGAATGAGGGATTCAAACCAAGGTGTGTGTGATGGATGGCCTCCCAGAGCTGTTTGCATTTTAAAAGAGGGGAGCCCCTCTCGCTGAGAAACCCCTCTCTAAAGATAGACTTCAGATGTGAGGGGGCAAGGTGCCAGGCCAGCTGTGCAGGCCTGTATTCCTGCCAAGTGACTGAATGTCTGCTTTCAGGAGGTTTTGTGGAGCTGTGACAATCTTCCACCTCTGCAGAGAGTTCCCTCCAGTTTGTAGGAAAGGTCAGAGAGAGAAGAGGAGGTGCTTTAGTTTAGGCACCACACATTGAATATCACATCTTTGTACTCAAGCCTGCCATGTATGGACATGCATATTCTATCCGCCTGGAAAATAGTTGTTCAAAAGCATCTGGGTCCTAAGGGATGCTTTTCAGATAACAGACCATTTCTTCGTTCACTGCAAAACAAACAGCTCTATTTCCCCAGTGTCTGTGTCCATTAACTAAGCCTTAGGCCTTCCCAGGTAGTCCATCATCTGTCCTTTTAATTGTGTGTGCATACACCCTGGAATCTGGGCATCCTGGCCTGCTACAGAGACCCTTGGATTCCTTACCGGCTCTGGGATCTATGGGGACACCCCATCCCCCATCCCACATGCCGGGAGGCAAGGCCAACGGTGGTCAACAGGCCGCTTCCCCAGTGTTGCCACTTATTTCCACTGGTCCCTAAGCGCTCCTTTCTGGGCCAGTGTTTTCAGCGCTGAATTTCACATGGGCCAGAAAATCTTTTGTAAAAGGAAACGGACCACCTAGCTTGTTGAGACCCACTCTATTCCTGGAGCCTGATGATGGACGATTTCTTAATTATTAGTTCCGAAATGAAGAAATGGTCAGTCTCGATAAATTAGCATTGGTATTTATTAATATAAATGTTACATTTGAAAGTTCAACTTGAATGTCCTGTCTGAGTAAATACACTTTATTTTTCTTCAAGTTTCAACGAATAAGGCTTCAAGTATGGTATCATGAGACCAATTACACAAAGGACTCTTGACAGGTTCATTACTCTCTCTCCACATTCCGGCCGGCATGACAGACACACTCGCTTTGGGAAATTCAGACAGACAGTTTCCTTCCATTTCCAGGTCAAGCTCCAGTTACTGTTACTAATGCTTCAGAGCTGCACGTAATTTCAATAAATCCTTATATCCTGGAACTCCTCTGGGGTCATACCTACCATCTTTGGAGTCAGAGTTTATTGACAAATCGTTCAGTTGTTCCTATAGGGGAAGAACTGGCAGCTCCAAACCCTTTCACTGAAGCCCGTGAGAAGAACGAAGGCTCAGGGTGCCTCTGGTGCCTGCTGAGGGCGGGATGGGGGGACCATGCGTGGTGGTCCATGCTTTTTAGAGCTGACAGGTCCCTTGCTGAGATTTCTTAGAGCAGAACACGATGTTCTCGCCACCTTTTAAGGACCCAAGCCACCTTAAAAGAGTGTTATACTTTGCTCTGAGTGGCCAAATACCACAAGTGCCACTCAATTTTAAAATTATGTAACCCTGGCATTCTAAAGCAAATGTGCACGGCTGGGCCAGAAGAGACGCTGTCTCTGTTTGAAGGTGAAAGCCCCAGATAGCGTTTAGTCTCAAAAAAAAAAAAAAAAAAAAAAAAAAAGAGTGTCAAATCGCTCTCATCTTGAGAGTTTGCTTGGCAAGCATTCTTTTTCTCCTCTGGAGGAGATTTTTGTTTACAGGATCTAACAATTTAAAAAAAAAACCACATACACAATTGCACATTGTTCAGCTGTGGCACAAAGGTCAGCTCTCAGCACACAGTAGTTTTCCAATTCCTGATCCTTTTTGATCCCACTGTGCAGATCAGCAGATATGGAATTTTATTTTATGGCTGCAAAATGCAAAGAAAGAGACAATGGGCAGAAATCTTGTGAATCATGATCCAACAGAAATATCTGTCCAGCTGCTGGGGGGAAAAAGCCCTCTTGACCAATTCTAATGAAGCTTATGTAGCTTTTAGAATGCATATTCATTCAATAACACACTTCTGTTAGGGCGATTGATATACGTGCCAAAATTCTCTGTACAGTAGGGGCTAAAAGGCGTGTGAGGTTGGGACAAAAATACACTGAGATGATGTGACTCTCTAAGACGTACAAGGGACAAAGTCAGTTCTGTAGGAGTTAAAGGAACGTGGGACTTCAGTGTTAGAGATCATTTTGTCCAAGCCTTTTAATTCAGAGATGAAGCAATTGAGGCCCACGAGTGACTAGCCCAAGTCTGCACAGGTAGTTAACAGCTGAGCAGCATTGAGAACTTCCTTCCTACTGACTAATTCTACCCAGAGTTTGGAAATCCTCCCACTACAAGATGGAACTTCGGAATTCCTTTCCATTTCCATTACCTGTAGTACTTTGGCCACAGCCAGTCTTAGAAAAAAGGTAAAGGAAAAGCAACAGGTAAGAACTTTATGATATAACCCTGACCAGAAATTGGTAGTGAATTAGACCCTTCAATTAGTATTTTAAAAAGCCATCTATGTTAGTGGTTGGAATGATTTTTAAAAAGGGGACATTTTATTTCTTAATAACTTGAAGAAGTGACGTACAGTTTACTAAATACGAATGGACATTCGACTATTCCTTAGATGCAATTCCAGAAAAAAATGTCTGTCTAGGCACATGAGGTATCAGCTTAGACTTGTGAAATATCTCTTATAATTGCGATGGGAGGAAACAAATAGAAACGCAACAAATAAGCGAGGATGCCTCTTGCTCCCTGGTCCCATATCTCTTTCCTCTGTTCCCCGAGGAATTTCATTTTGGCTGATCTGACAGGCATGAGAAGGCACCAGGTGGAGGGAGGGTTTGGAGCCTCCGGAGCTGCCTCCAGGGACGCTGTCAATGCTCCCCACGGAAAACCACTTCTACATGGCTCTCAAAGCCTGGAAGTTTGTTTAGAGTAAACCTTTCTGGCATTGATGGATTTCTCCTGCTCATGGCTCACAGGAAAGGGTGTAATGTAAAGAATTAAATGATTCATTCCAAACATGTGCTGGGCTCTGGTATGCCTGCTCTCACCCTCTTCTTGTGGCTGTGCTTGAGCTGCCTGTATGTGATGAGGTCATTCTGCTGGAGCACACAAAGAACTCCAGGGGGAAAACGCATCCTCTACTGAGACGATTCATGGCATTCACTCCTCCTGGCTGCCGGGGATCACAATGAACCCTCTCAGCATTACACGGGCTCCCTGAGGACGGATTTAGCTGCCTTTCTCTGGAACCCCCCCCGCCCCCGAGGCACACAATGCGTTTATTATAACGTCCTGGCCCTAAGAAGGGCCTGGGAATAGCTTGGAGTGGCCTATAATTAAGTGCATTTAATAATAAAGGCACAACTTCTTAGGTATTGCAAGAAGTGAAAAGAAACCCTTCATTTTCTCACTCTCTACTCCCCTCCCCCATCATCCTTCCCTCTTACAAATCAGAAAAGCCAGGAGTTACATATTTTTAAAAAATAACTTTTGCAAAGGATGTCTGGCCGGTGGGGAAAGGGAAATTAAATTACTTGAGAACATTCTTTCCATGTTATAAAAAAAAAAAAAAGGCTTCTGCTTACCCAGGTAGTTACCCATAGGGAGGATTCATTAAAAGGCTGTTCTGTCAGGCACTCTTGGATTCAACTTCCAAAGGCTTTCAGGGGCTGTGACCCTCTAACAAAGGGGCACCCCTAGGGGTTAAGCTGCCCCTTGGATGGACACTTCCTCAATTCTCTGTGGGCCCAAGAAGGAGCAGTTGGAAGTGTCCCTCCAGCAGTGTCCCATGTCCTTGGTCCCCACTCCCTCCTCTAAGTGCTCAAATCGTGCAGACAGTTTCTGAGCACCGCGGAGAGGGAGCTCTAGGAAACGTGGTCGTTTTGCAAGAAGAGAAACTGCACTGGGATAAAGGAGAAAAAGGCACCAAAAGCTCGACATCTAGGTTTGCAAGAATAAAGCATGAGAGGGGACAGTCCAGGGTCAGAGCTCTGCCCCTTCCCCTATTTTCTTGAAATTCCCTAAGCCTCAGTTTCCCTCTTCGTAAAATGAGGATGTTAATAGTACAATGAGTAGTTAGTCAATAGTCTAGAAATGGGAATCTTGGGAAAGTGATTTAAGTTCTCTGAGCCTCACTTTCCTTATCTGTAAATGAGGCTAAAAAATACCTATTTTACATGCACTGTTGTGAGGACTGAATGGAATAATGTATGAAATCACTTAGCATACCTGGTGCATAGTAATCAGTAAATGCTAGCTGCCGTTCTTATCATTATTGTTGTTATTAATGCAACTGCATTTTTTTAAAATTAATGTTTATTTTATTTATTTTTGGCTGAGCTGGGTCTTTGTTGCTGCGCACGGGCTTTCTCTAGTTGGGGCGAGTGGGCGCTACTCTTCGCTGCGGTGCAGGGGCTTCTCATTGCGGTGGCTTCTCTTGTTGCAGAGCACAGGCTCTAGGCGCGTGGGCTTCAGTAGCTGTGGCTCGCAGGCTCTAGAGCGCAGGCTCAGTAGCTGTGGCGCACGGGCTTAGTTGCTCCGCGGCATGTGGGATCTTCCCGGAACAGGGCTCGAACCCATGTCCCCTGCGTTGGCAGGCGGATTCTTAACCACTGCGCCACCAGGGAAGCCCTGCTATTGCATTTTTAAAGATACTTCTTGGATTGAAATTGTTTGTATCATTGGATGATTCAGTACACAAAGCAAGCGTCTGTCTAGAGAAACAAGACAAGCCACGCAAACTTGCTGGGCAATACTGCACTGGAAATCTGATTGCTTTTATTTCTTTGATAGGGAGATGGATTGGTGAAACAAATGCGTGTCATCTGTTTTTCTTTCCTATAATGAAAGTAAAATGAATCGTACAATTCCCACTATGTATGGGTGAATAACTTACCATTATTAACAAGACTAATTTTTCCAACTTGTCTTATGAAAGCACAGACACAATGGTGCCCCTAGCATTTCGGACTTTACCATCAAAGGTGAAGAGAAACTTTTATTATATGGTTGGAAAGAGACTGACTTCTGCTGGAGCATTTGATTAAAAAAAACAACTGACATCGGGTCTATTGATAAGTAAAGGTCAGCCCAAGAGAGAATGGGAATAAAAAAAAAGAATGAGGCTTAAATATATATATATTTATAGCTAAAGAAATCTCATTACCATTCAGTTCAAACATACTGCCTTGTTTTCACTTTGCTTTATGTAAAAACATAAGCATTTGTTATTTTGAGCATTACATTTTGGACACCAAAACGGAGGAGTGTGAAACTTCTGAGGAGCATTAAAGAAGGAAAAGAAACAGGAAACTTAAGGCAAGACATCCCTCCAATCCCAGCAGCACGGAGAATAGGACATTTGCTCCTTATTATTTAAAAAGCCTTTTAAAAGTCACGTGGGAAAGGAAGCAATCCAAGGATCTTTTGATTCCTTTCGGTTTTGGCTAAGAAAATGAAATTATTGAGAAAACCCAACCTTTTATAGAATATTGCCGTTGAAAGGACTTTTCAGTGGGTTAAATACTGTAAAGTCATTGTTTGTTGGGCAGTACAGAGTGGAGGAGAAAATAAAAATAATTATTGAAGAGGAGCTGGTTGGGTGAGTTTGCACAGACTTGTATTCCAGTGTCAGAATGTGGCATCAAAGGCTTAGTTTGCTGGGGTCACTTTTGTTATCCTAGGTGACCAGGTGCTGTGTTAAGGCAAAAGCAAGGTACTCTTTCCGTCAGGTTTTTGGAAATAGACCACGCACCATAGTTCTCAAACCACCTTCCCTTAACCCTGACCTTTTGTATAATGCAGGTCAACTCGCTTCCTCTAATGATTTGTAAACCCATCAGTGGTTGTAGATATCCATGCACAGGCCTCGCTCTGGTTGCTTCGCTGAACTCTGATTACTTAGCAAGCGCGGGAAAGCCCGGGAATGCCAGAATTAGCCAGTCATCACTCAGGGGCACTTTATAGACCTCTTCTTTTCTTCAGAATACTCTTTCTTCCTAGCTTATTTCAAATCCCAGGGTCATCGGGATGATAAAGGCCACTTCTTAAACACTGGACAGCATGGTGGAGGTGAAAATCTGTTGTAAAATCTGAGGGATGTCCTTGGTATCCATGGCAACGAAAGACCGGCCAGCTGGTAGAGTTCTCTGAAGCCTGTCAGGATGGATGGGGAAAGAAAATTACCATTGCAAATCAGGGCTCCCCTTCCACCTCCTGCCCCTGCAAACCTCAGCATCCGAATGGTTTCTTAGGAAGGGAAGTTTTCACTTTTTAATACCTTGCCCCTGCCTGCAGTGGAACCCGCTGTCACTAGGCAACAACAGCTACAGGGAGAGGCACACTGAAAGCACTGAACCGAAAGAAAGGTCTTTTCAGTGACAAAATCAGCGAATTTGCACAGAAAAAATTCTCTCCTTTTTATTACTGTAGTTTCCTGGTATTTTTATGTTCCCTGGACAGAACGGAGCCCTAGGGACCAATCTGGGACTAGCTCACCTGGATCCACTGAACGTGTTGGCCTCACCCTGTACTTCTAACTGCTTTTCCTGCCTTAGAAAACAGGTCTTGAAAAACGTTGCCCAGCCAAACCCCAAGTGGTTCTTTCTCTCTTCCTCTCTCTCACACGTTCTCTCTCTCTCTCTTTTTTGCCCCACATCATACAATGTGAAATGTAATCTGACTTATGCAATTGCTGTTTTGATGACACTGAGGTTATACAGGCTTATGATAATTTTTTAAAATGCCAATTTATCATTTGGAACAAAGGGACATTTTTGGAGGCAATATAAGTACAAGACACAGTTCTACCCAAAAGAACGCCTCCTTTCACTGTGCCAACAAAGTTTGGTTTTGGAATGACATTTAATAAAAGTCCACCATCCTGTGTAGTATCATACATTTGGCATGCCCAGTAGACCAGCTAATTCTGCAACATATCTTTTGCCAGTGGATGTTGGATCATTTCCCTAGGAAACCACAAGGGTATTATTGTGTTTTCTTAAGTATTCAAACAGGATCTGTTCACTAGAAAGACAAAACAGCTCTTTCAGCTCAACCAATATTTGTTGAGCTTGCCGTTTGATTCATCCTGGGCTTGTCCTGAAGACAACCTGAGTGGAAAAGCATGGTTTACGTTTGAGGACACGGAAGTCCTTGAAGAGGCTAACACACAACTGAGAAAAAATGCAAATTCAGTTGTAATAAAGTGACTGTAATTACGTGATATTAAGTCTGTTCTTAGCCGTACTCTGCAATCCTGCAGCAAGGTGAAGGGAAGAGAAAAAGATGTCAGCACTTTGGACACCAAAACATCTCCTAGTCTGTAGGACTCTGTACCACAGGGGGTGACAGGTAAAAGGGGTGGAGTAACAAAAGGGTATGTGGCCTTTTGTGTGGAGGCTGGATTTTTTGTTGTTGTTGTTGTTGAGGAGGTATACTTGCAATTGCGTTTTCTGCTTCTTACAAGTACGTTAAGCAGAGAAAAACCATGAGTCTTCCTGTTTATAATTCAAGAAGATAAATGTTAGTGTGTTTAAGAAATAAAAGTGTTTCCAGATCTCTCCTTTCAGACTATCCACAATGGTATTTATTATCTGACCATAAATTTCTCTACTGAATAATCAGCATATTCAGTGCGGCATCTTACTATAATTACAGACATGCATGAAGGAGAAATATAAGAGAGAAGATGATCTATGTCTATAAATATGTAGACACACATATTACGTATTATTTACATATATGTGTGTGTCTGTCTACATACAATGTAGACACAGACACCCAATCTCTGATGCTAGGAAAACAGTAGATGTTTGCTACTTTGAATATGATTTGAGCATGAACTGAATAGAACTGAGCTTAGCACCTTCATGTAAAAGGCAAAATGTATAAAGTACTGTTTAATTTACTGGTGGACAAATCAATTTGCTATTTATCTTATTGTTGGTTAGTTTAAATATAAACTGAAAAATAAATAACTTGAAGTATTATTGCTCATCCAAATATAAGCTAGAACGTCCCATCCCCTCACCTAGACTCTCAGCTGCTTGAGGGCAGCAACTCTGGTTTCTGTTTCTCCTCCATTCCCATCCTCCCCCGCCACTGCCCCTCACGATGGGAAGCCCATGAAATGGCATGTGTCAGGTACTCAGTATCTCCATCCCTGCCCCCTGCTGCATCCTGGGATGACACTTACCTGGCTGCTTGATCACCTAAAGATCCAATAAAAATGGCAAAAGCATTTACTTGAGGGTTGCTTGTCAGGATCTGGGCAAACTTGGCAGGATGTATTCCATAGCGTGACAGGTTGGCATCACTTAAGACAATGACAAAGTACTCGTCAGCTTCTTCTTTGACGATTTCCTTGATGGCGTGTTCCGTCCCCTCTAATGTGTGGTCCCCACTCATGCAGAACTGAGCGTGGGCGTGCATCGTCTGGGGGGAAGAGACATCATACAAAGGCCATGAACGAGATGCTCCTTTTTTTAACAAACGTGATGATTTTTCTATTGACAATGAGAAAGCACAAATACTCTGAGCGAGTTCTATTTAATTTGCACCTTAGTGTGACAACAATACACAGTGATACTTGAATGTGGTTAAGACTTTCATTAAAAACAGGAAATGTTCCAAAACTATCCCATTTGGCACTGATTTTGAAGGCTCAAGCTGCCATTTAAAGTGAGAAAATGTAAGAAAATATGAAACTTGGTATCACACTGGAGAATGGAGATGACACAGAAGAAAAATAAGGAATGGGTTGAGTTTCCAATAAACAAAGTTACAACACTAAACACTGTACTTACATCAATAGCAAGGGAGGAAATTTACTTGAGAATCACGGTGAGTGTGTTTCTATTGTATATCTAGGTATGTGAAACTGAATTTATTGTTAGAAAATACTAAGAAATACATAAAATTTGGGTTAGAGACTACTCTAGAAGGAGTCATTCTTTTCCTTCTGAAATATAGGGGGCTGAATAGAATCCCAATACAATCCTGAGTACCCTAAAAATATGTAGGGAACAAAGTTTAAGTTTTGTATGGTGTAAAAAAGGAATTTAGGCATGATCAGTGCTTTCTCAGTTTAACGCTTAAATGTTTGTGAAACAGAAAGTCCTCTTCTTTCCTGTAACTGCTGCTTCTTCAGTGAATCTTTTCAGTGACCAGAAGATACTTTACTGAATCTGGTGGAAGTTTTCATGATATAGAGGTAACTGAATGTACTTACCCTGAGAATTTCCAGTCTTTGCTTATCGTCCTTGGGGATTTTGTTAATTGGAACTAGAGCAATGTTGTAGCCATCTCCAGAGTGTCCAGCGATGTCATACTATAGGCAAGAGAGTCAGAGAGTTAGAAGCCTCTGTCCCCTAAAGAACTGTCATTAGACCTATAAGCCTCCAACTCCTTGGTTTGTTATTGCCCAGAATTGCTCAACATATGGCCATGGAGAAAAGCAGAGAGATGGATGTGTGTTTATCAACAAGGCAAAACAATTCCAGGCTCCTTCACTTCTGGTCAGTCCTTGTGTGATCTCTGCTTTCCAGCAGGAGGTAGAAAGTATGATGAGGGCTACAGGGGCTACCAAGAATTCCATTCTTAACTTTTAGGGGAGAGTTAAAAAAAATTACACACACACACACACACACACACACACACAGAGTAGTAGGCAGAATTCTAAGGTGGTCTCCAAGATTCCTGCCCCCTGGTATACACAGCCTATACAATCCTCTCCCCTTAAGTGTGGGCAGGACCTGTGAATATGATATCACTCATGATTATGTTATGTAACGTTCTGTGGATGTGATTAAGGTTGCTAGTCAGTTGGCTCTGAGTTGATCAAAACAGATTATCTGGGTACGCCTAATTTAATCACATGAGCCCTTAAAAAGTAAGAGTTTTTTCTGGCTATTAGTAGGAGGGAAAGACAGGGAGATTTGAAGTGTGTGGGGGATTTGACATGTGGGAGTTATCTGTGGCTGAGATGGTGGGGACCACAGAGCTAGACCCCAAGCATCACATCTAGGAACAACCCTGCCTGAGGGCCAGTACAGAAACAGGGACCTCAGTTCTACAACTGCAAAGAACAAAATTCTGCCAACAATCTGAATGGGCTTGGAAGCAGATTCTCCCCAGAGCCTTCAGGTGAGAGCCCAGCCTGGCTGACATCCTGATTTCAGCCTTATGAGACCATAAGCAGAGAACTCAGCTGAGCCTGGCCGGATTTCTGAACTACAGAACTATGACTTAATAAGAAGGTATTGCTTAAGAAGCTATGTTTATGGTAATATGTTACACAGCAATAGAAAACTAATACACATACTTTTTTCCTGAACACAAAAGTGAAACATTCACTGCAGAAATGATAGAAAAACACAACAAAAGAAAGTAAAAATTATCCATGATCCCATTACTCAAAGATAACCTCTGTTAATGTTTCCTTGTATAAGTTCTTAAGCTTGAATTTCCTTTCAATATATGTGTAAGGGGTTGCACATTCACACACATGCTTGTCTGCATCAACATTATTTTTAACTAATGGATAATGTTGACCATGTGATTTTTATAATTTGCTTTTCTATTTAATAGTGCATGACACAGATTTTTCAGTTTAGGAAATACCTTTTAAATTCCCTCTCTCACAATACACAAGAGAAAGTCCTGTCTGTTGAGAAAAGGCTGGAGCTGAGAGAAAGGTGCAGCATTTTTACAGAATCTGGAAAGAAATTTGGGATCTGAGGCAACTATAATTGGGGCAAGGTGATTCTCTCCAATCATGGGGTTTGCCCCCAAATTCCCTCTTCTCCTCCCATCTCCCTCTAAGAATTTTTTTTTTTTTTTTTTTTTTTTTGTGGTACGCGGGCCTCTCACTATTGTGGCCTCTCCCGTTGCGGAGCACAGGCTCCGGACGTCCAGGCTCAGCGGCCATGGCTCACGGGCCCAGCTGCTCCGTGTTATGTGGGATCTTCCCGGACCAGGGCACAAGCCCGTGTCCCCTGCATTGGCAGGCGGACTCTCAACCACTGCGCCACCAGGGAAGCCCTCCCTCTAAGAATTTTTGTGATGCTGATATAAAGACTGGAATAGACCTTAGGGTATCTGAGCAACTGGGGGATCTGCAAAGAAAATTCTGGGTATGGGTCTGGGGCAAAATATTTTAGGGATTACTTGGAGTGTTATGGGTCAAAATGCTTAAGAATTACTACTGTCTATTCACCATCTGACCATCAATAAACAGCTGTCTTTTGAACACCTACCATGTGCAAAACACTACTTAAGGTGTTGAGGGCAATGCAATGATTCCTTTTCACGTCTATTCTTTTTTAACTGGTGAGGTTTTTGAAGGCAAGCCTGTATCTTATTCATCTTAACGCATTTTAGTATCTATGAGTGGGGCTGGTCTGTTAATTGCTGAAATATTTTGAGAGAGTTTGCAATCAAGTTGGGGCATTAAGAAGCTTTCCTTTCCCATGTGGGCTACATTCTTTTACAAATAAGCTCTTTGGAAGCTGGAATGCATTTTTTTTCTCCCAGCACTCACGTGATAAATGGTGGTTAGCCCAAGCTAGCTGAAGAAAAAAAAACAACCCATAACATAACTGAAACCGTTGTATGAAAAATGAAAAGTAGAAACATTTCTGCTGAAATAATTTTTATGTAAAAATAAGAAGTCAGAAGGCAGTTGGGTTACTTGGGGAAGATGAGCTCCATTCTAGACACGCTGGTATCGTGCGTTCAGGGAGATATCAGAGAAGAAACTTATTTCTTGCTGTCTGAAACTTGGCTGTCATCCCTAGGAGGGAGAGGTGCAGCTGTCAAGGGGAAATGCATAGAGAGAGAAGAGCAAAGGACCCCCTCAACCGAGCCTTGGGGAGTATCCTTGTTGGGGTGGAAGAAAGACACAGGGCAGAGGGAGGAAGGGCAATGGCAGATGCGGGTAACCGGGATGGCCCTGGAAATCAGTGTGTAGCGTTTCGGAAGCAGCTGTGCAACTGTGCTGACTTACACTAACGATAACCATGAAGGAGAATGGTGACTGATGACTTCTGGGCATCAGAATCCATGGTGACCTTTGTGGGGATAATTTCAGTGAAAGGGTTGTGGTATAAGAAAGAGAAATAGAACAGCAGCTAGATGGGTATTGGGGGAGAGGTGTCTGCGTTTTATAGGCAGCAGAGCGGAGGCAGTGGGGAAGGAGATCAGGGTCACAGTCAGAGGGTCAAGTTTGGAGTAGGAGGGAGGACACTCCTTTTTCTGAGACTAAAAGGAAGGCAGAGAGAATGAGAGTGGATAGAGACAAGTGTATAACTGAAGAAGTAAGTGGACAAATGAAGGCCCACATAGGATGTCTAAATATTTGAAAGCTATGAATCAGGCTACAAATTGTTAAATAAAATACGTTCTGTCCTCCAACTTTGATAAACATACATTATAATGACTTGGAGAGCCAGGGTCAAATTTCGAATACTTGGATTCTCGAAGCTCTGTGCTAGAACGTGGCTGTGTGGGTAGTCCTGGCCCCTGGCTTGCAGCCCACGCACTTCTCTTTCTGTAGCTGGCTCTGTCCCCCACCACGAGGTGCCTCACATGCACGTGTGTGGACACCCAGTCCTCACGTCCACATGCCATCACAGCCTTCAGTCATCCTCAGCTCTGGGTGCTCACACAATTGGCCAGTCTGCCCCAGAAAGATGGACCTAACAAAGAGGCCCAACGAGCAGACTTGGGGTCACCCGAGCAGGATAGCTGGGGATCCCAGGAACTGGGAGCATGATCTAGAGAAAAAGCTCTAAGTGGGCTTGTCCCTTTGGCCCCATAGATTCCTCCCCCGATGGTAGGGGCATGGCCAGAGAAGAGCCAGAGAGGGGCCTTGGGCAGGGGCCAGGGACATTATTCTATGCCTGGTTTTAGGGTTTTTTTTAAAAAACACAAAGGATGATACAAAAGAACTGTGAGGGAAATTTTCCAATACATTAAAAAAGCTCAGGGCTTCCCTGGTGGCGCAGTGGTTGAGAGTCCGCCTGCCGATGCAGGGGACACGGGTTCGTGCCCCGGTCCGGGAAGATCCCACATGCCGCGGAGCGGCTGGGCCCGTGAGCCATGGCCGCTGAGCTTGCGCGTCCGGAGCCTGTGCTCCGCGGTGGGAGAGGCCACAGCAGTGAGAGGCCTGAGCACCGCAAAAAAAAAAAAAAAAAAGCTCGGCAGTAAATGCTTTCCAGGGATGGAACAAATTCCATATACGAAAAGAAACTCTATGTATAGTTTGCTGTCCATGTAGTGAAAAGGTAGCAAAACTTGAAACCTAAAGGCGGCCCAGCTCTGGACGATGGATTACTATAGGGGAGTGCTGGCTTCGGTACATGCCTGATCAAGGTCACCATGGGCTCAGTGCGAGGATTGGCACGGATGTGGAGAAAACCTGCACGATTCCTCCATGGAAACATGTGCCAGGCCCCGTCCAGACTGATCTGATGATAGTCACGGCAGGAACGTTTTGAGCCAAGAATAAGGTTCTCCTGAGAAGGTGCCGGGCAGGCTGCTCTCATTAGGGGGCTGGTGAAATAATCTGTTAAACGGGAATCTTACACGTAAGGGGGTTAGATCAGTTCCTTGAAATATATATACATATATATATATATATATTAGACTTTTTCTTTCCCTTTAACTGATGGTTAAAGTTCTTACTAACCCGATGACCATGGGTGACACTATATAAATAAAGATTTGACCATGGGGTCTGCTTACAGGGTTGACATAACTGGTTACTGCAAGGAAAAATGTTGCTAGTTAATTATTAAACAAATAGCAGTCAAATGAATTGTTGGATGCTCTTTATCAACAACAGACTGATTGAACACTCCAGAAATAGTTTAGTCACAAATCCATCTACCAGTTGATTGATCTGTCTATCATCTACCATTTAATTATCTGCCCAGGAGAAAAAAAGCATCCTATACTTTTTCAGGCAAATGAGATAGGTGAGCTGCAGACCTTCCTTTCTTCCTCCCTCCTTCCTTCCTTCCTTTTCTTTCCCTCCTTTTTTTCCTTCCTTTATTTGCAGTAAGGAAAGTGCAATTTGCAGAAGGATCTGCCTTTGTCTGGGCCTCGTTAGTATTGCAAAGGCTGAGAAGACACACCTAAAGGACAGGATGGGGCTTATAAAATGGTTTGCAGGCTCTGGTTCTCATCTTCCAGATGGGCTTGGGGATTCTTCTGTGCCCAAAGTAAATAAACTGCTTGAGAAGAATTCAAAGTACATCCAAATGTGGAGCATTCCCTGGTGTTACTGTAGATCATTTTAAGCTTCCATGAAAAACAATCCTTCTATGTCATAATTATCTAGTATCTGCTCTCCAAGGATCCCAACACGTTTTACAGAGAGCTAATCCTCAAAATTGCCTGGGTTAAAGGAAAAAGTATATGAACTATACTTATTAGTAGTTAGTATTTCTAACGCCTGCTTCTGCCATTCACCCAGTCTGCTTCTGCCGTGACCACTGTCAAATCAGACCTGATAGGGTCTCAACCTTGCTTCCAAGCAGGAATCACAGGAGTCACTAAACAAGAACATTACGTTGTTATCAACCACCTAACATTTAGATCATAACTGTTTCTGGGTAGCTCAAAATTTTTATGATCATGATTTCTGCGCTCTTCAGAGCATCCCTTAAATCTCCGTGGAGTCTCGTATTTAACATCCAACATAAACATTAAACCACAGCAGTAAAGAAAAGCCTCAACTAGAGAGGAACAATTTTAATACTTTTTTTGATTTAGAAACTTGTTTAAATGCCCTTTTGCTATATTTTCTTTTGAAAATCTCATTTGTTTAGAGAAAGGTATGAAAAATGAAAACAAATGCTGAGTTTCAGTGCAAGACACAAAGATTTATCACCAGATGAGGATGATTTATAATACTTAGATAACAAAGAAAACTTTGCTTCAAACAAAGAGCTACTAGCATTTTTATGAATAAGATTTGTGTTTAAATTTTTACTGGGAAGGATAATCATTTGCTAACTTTAGGAGAAGTTATGTTTGATTACTTATCTATAGTTTAAGTAGGTAAGAGAATCCTTTGAGGCTATTTCGGAAGCCTGATGATGTGTGAAATTCGAATCTCCTTCTAGACATACAAACCCACCATTCTTAGGTGGCACTGCTGACAGCCGGCAGCAAAGGATTAGAAGATAAATATAATTTAAAAGGTCAAGAGATGTGCTAACAGAACTCTAGGGTATGGTCAATAATCTACAGTACTCGTTAGCTAACGTTTCTTCTTATGGAAGTTAATGTAAAGAGAACAATGTTCTGAAGGTCAAAGATTCTAGACTTAGCTCTGACTTTAACAAGGTTTCGACCTCAGGCAAGTCACCTAACCCCTCCAAATCTTGTTTCTACCTTATAAATAATGCTGGTTTAGATGACCTCTAACATTGTATGCTTGTAAATCACTTAACCTCTGTGACAAGTAGGGATAATCTCTGTTTCACCTAACCTCATGGGGTCATTGAAAGGATAGGACTATACATTTAATGAGTATAATGTCAACATTCGTACCATCCTTTATGGTTTACAAAGTGCTTCTGGATATCTCATTTCGTTCTGATTCTCTCCACACCTTTGGGGTGGGTGTTATTAACATCATTTCCCAAATAAAAAAATCGATGCTCGGAGATTAACAGACTTTCTTAAGGTCAGAGATCTAGTGCTGGCAGAGGTGGAATTCAAACCCAGGTGCTCTGACTCTAAGGCCAATGCTTTTACTATAGAGAAGTAACCGTTCCCTAACTACTCCCCTGCCCCTCCGCCCTCTCCCAATCTCTGTTTAGGCTTTTTGAATAGTTAGATTGGCCAATACTTCCACATCTACAACTGAGTCAATTCTCAACTCGTGTTTAACTTTGAATGGATTCAGAGAAGTCTGTACACCCTTCTTTGGTCCTACATTCAAGCAGCAATAAGAATTTATTCAGGGAATTCCCTGGTGGTCTGGTGGTTGGGACTCAGAGCTTTCACTGCCATGGGCCTGGGTTCAATCCCTGGTCGGGGAACTAAGATCCCACAAGCCGTGCGGCACGGCCAAAAAAAATAAATTAAAAAATTTATTCAAAGCCTGAGCCTGGTAAGATGATTGATTTCCATTTCTAAACATTTGAAACATGCCCGAGACATTGGGGAAAGGTGAATTACAGATGCTGAACTACATTTTTGATAGAAGGAATTTTTCCCAGCGGTGCTGGTTTGTGAGTCACATCTTTCCACATCTTTCCGACCAAGATATCTTTGAGAAAAGTATGTCTAGTATACCTCTTTTGGAGGATGGAGTGCTAAGGGGAGGAGAAGACAGAATACTTTATGTAAATGGTCTATTTACTCCTAAATTACAGCTTTGTAAATATACTGATTGGGCAGAAATAAGATGGCTGCCAGAACAAGGGATAAAACGTGAACAAAGGGAAGGCCCTGAAGTGGGAGATGTCTGACATCCTGGCTGTTTACAGTTTAGCTGTGTGACCTTGGGATCTGCATCTTGATTTCCTCATCTTAAAACAAACAGGTTGGTGAAAATAATTTCCAAGATCATTTCTGCTCCCCAGGCTCTATGAAAATTCAACAGGCACATCCAAGAAATGGAACGAAAAAGTCTGCTTCACTTAATTGTAGGAACACCTGTGCCTTGTTTTCTTCTGTCAAGGGAGTGAATCATTCAAATCTAAGTGAGGATTGATGAAGGCTTTTCCAAAAAGAAAGCCCCCAGAGTCTGTAAGAAATAACAATCCAGTATTGGTCCTAGAATAGCAAATTTCTAACTCTGAAAATTTTTTAAGCAGTGGAACTCTTTCTCCAAATGAAATATTGCACAAAAGTGCAGATTGTGAAATGTCATGCAATATCAATATAAGTGGAATTATTTTGGTTGAATTGGGGATGGAGGGGGAAGGGGTAAAAAGTGCTGCCCACACACCTCTGCCCTCCAACATCCTTCAAAGGATCCTTTTACTCTGTTAGGGGGAATGCCCTGGTGGTCCAGTGGTTAGGATTCGGCGCGTTCACTGCCGAGGGCCAGGGTTCAATCCCTGGTAGGGGAACTAAGATCCCGCAAGCCACACAGCCGAAAAAAAAGAAAAAAAAAAATTCTGTTAGGAAACCATGACCTTAGAAGTGGTTTATATGTCTCCAGAGAAACAATACATTTGAAGTTGTTTTTCAAAGTCCAACTTCTCAATAACTCAATAACTCTATTTTCCAGTGTCACTATTTGAGTGCTCAGTGAAGAAACACCTAACTCTTGGTGTTCAAAGTTATTAAATACTTTGAAGAAAAAATAAATAAGGCATTAAGAGCTTTTGCAAAGGAGGTCTACTTTAAGGTTACAGTGAAAACATTTCCAAGGGCTTGGAGACATCAAGAGGAACAAACTGGAATGAAGGTAAAGGAACAAAATGCTTCCTGACTTAAATGACATGGTTCCCGTAACCGTTACCATTCCACTTTTCATACCAGCGTTTAAGTGCTATGTGACCATCAAAAATTCTGCAGATCATAAGATTAGAGGACTTTATGCTGATTATTAGCAAATAATGTTGCTCCTGTCTTAAGCCTACTGTAGATGCTGTTCTTGCGAATAATTGAATTCAGTGGGTAGAACAATTATGAAAAACTTAAAAAACTCCAGATGCCTTTGAAATGTGTTCTGCCATTGAATTACCTTTCCTTCTCAGTCATTCTCGCTCAAGGCTCCTTTCCTTCTCAGTCATTCTCGCTCAAGGCTCCTTTCCTTCTCAGTCATTCTCGCTCAAGGCTCCTTTCCTTCTCAGTCATTCTTGTTCAAGGGTCCTTTCCTTCTCAGTCATTCTTGCTCATGGGTCATGCTAAGGTGGAATAAAAGTGGAGGCTGACTCCAAATGAGCCTCCTGGACTTGGACTCTAATGACCCAGAGTCCAGGAGCTGAGCCCAAGCCAAAGAGAATGCGAAGCTGATGCCAAGGGAGAGGCTGTGGGGGAAGAGTCCAGATCTGCAGGCCAGGCCACTGGCTTCTGAATGCTTCAAAGCAAAGACAGACTAGACAGCTTTACAATGGAGGGATAACTACAGGAAGACCACATGAAGAGCTTCTGGAACTGGGGAGTGGGGAGTCTCAGCGTACACTGCTGAATTCCTAACATGTGATGCCATCCTGGGCTATGGAATATACATTTTTCACTGGGAACTCCTAAAATTGTCATTTGCTCATGCCTCATTTTATATTTGCTGAGTAAATGATGTGCTTTCATTAGTTATTTGTTGCCCTTATGCTTCCTTCAAAAATGAGAAAATTGGGCTTCCCTGGTGGCGCAGTGGTTGAGAGTCCGCCCGCCGATGCAGGGGACACGGGTTCGTGCCCCGGTCCGGGAAGATCCCACATGCCGCGGAGCGGCTGGGCCCGTGAGCCATGGCTGCTGAGCCTGTGCGTCCGGAACCTGTGCTCCGCAGCGGGAGAGGCCACAGCAGTGAGAGGCCCGCGTACCGCAAAAAACAAAACAAAACAAAAAAAAAAAAAGAGAGAAAATTGAAGTACAGAGAGATTAAACGAATTGGATAAGATCATATAGTGTAAAGACACAGAACAGAGTGAACGGTACTCTGTCACTTGATAAATATGCATCAAATGTCTCTGAGAAGACACCAAGAAAGTATCAACAGTGGTCACCAGCAGGGAGGGTAACTGGGAACTGAGAGAGGGAAGCAGAGGCTGACTCTTCACTCTGACTCCTTTTGTGCCTTTTACACTTTGTACTATGTGTACCCATTACTTATACCTCAAAATACTTCATTATAAACAGGCAAAGTTCTCACAGAATGCAAGTAGATTCCATCCCACCACCTGCTCACCCCATACAAAGGAGGCCTGGCGAGCCCCAGCTGAGCCTGGATAGCCTGTGGCCACTCAAAATCTTAGTTATGTTGGCAGGGATGGTGGGAAGATTTTACAAAGTCTCCAGGGTAGCTGCTGTGAGAGAAAGCCTGTTAGGAGTTCTGGAAACATAGAGACAAGGTAAATGGTACCATGAGAAAACAGCTAGACAAATCCAGGATGAGGGATATTCTACAAGACAAATGATCTACACCCTCAAGAGAGTGACCATCATGAAAAGCAGAATGGTAGTGGTAGGAAAGGCGGCTGCTACAGGTTAAAAGAGGCTAACAAGGGCTTCCCTGGTGGCGCAGTGGTTGAGAGTCCGCCTGCCGATGCAGGGGACGCGGGTTCATGCCCCGGTCCGGGAAGATCCCACATGCCACGGAGCGGCTGGGCCCGTGAGCCATGGCCGCTGAGCCTGCGCGTCCGGAGCCTGTGCTCCGCAACGGGAGAGGCCACAGCAGTGAGAGGCCCACGTACAGCAAAAAAAAAAAAAAAAAAAGAGGCTAACAAGACATTATAATCAAAAATAAGGTGAGGACTTTGACTGGATCCCAGATTGTAGGGGGAAAAATAATTAGACACTATTGGGATGGTTTATATTCTATAGCTCAGGATGGCAACCATTGGAATAGTCGGGAAAAGTGAACATGGATTCGATTTTATAAGATATTATAAAATTATTGATGATTTTTTTAGACGTGATAATGGTATTGAGATCATTTAGGGAATGTCCTTACTCTTGGCAGAAGCATAATGAAATATTTAGAGGTTAAGTATTATGATAGTTATAACTTACTTTCAAATGGATCAGAGAGAAGAAAAAGACTGTGTATTTAGAGAGAAACATAAAGCAAACGAGGGGAGAAAATGATCACTTGGTGAATCTAAGTAAAGGCATATGGGTGTTCATTTTACAGTTTTTTCAAATTTTTGTAGATTAAACTTTTTTCAAATTAAAAAAAAATTAGAAATAAAGGGGAATGTTTAAAAACAAAACAAAAAAGGGAAAACAAGGAGAAGAGGCCTGGGCTCTATCCTATTCTGTCTCCAACTAGCCTTCTGACTTTGGGCAAAGCCCTTGATGTTTCTGGGTCTCAGTTTCCTGTCTGAGGAATGAGGAAACTGGAGGGAATGACCTGAGAGGTGACCTCAGCTCTAAGTGCCATGGTCATAATGAGGAATTTGTAGGCACAGGACTTGCAGTCCTCTCTCGTCCTGTCTTCCCATTCTGATCCCTCCAGATACCCATCTAAGTACCACTTTTCCTCAAAGAGCGTGTTTTGTGAAATCTTCAGAGTTTTCTCCTTTTGTTGGAAAGATTTTAATGCTCTAGTTTCATCCGACTTTCTATGCTCTTAAAAAACGTTCTGAAGGGACTTACGTAGTAAATGTGAGGGGGTATGTTTATAAGTATACGAAAATGCACAAAACCAAAACCGTTAAAGTACTTCCTGTTAAAAATCAAATAGCAGGAAACATGATGAAGCTTCTGCAAGCCTTGAAAAAAGTTCATTTTATTGTGGTGTCTTACTAGAATTTCCCCTGGATTTGTCAGTAAATCAACTATACTTCAATAGATTTTTTTTAAAAAGTCATATATTAGTATGGTATCTTCTCAATATTTCTGTGGTTTTACAGATGAAAACCGAGGAAATTCTTTACAGTGTTGTGGCAATGGAAGAGGCTGTCAGCAAAATACTGCTTCGAGGATGGTGCCCCGAAGGGGAGTGTCCGGAGAGGCACGCTTTCCTGTGCCTTTTGTACTGAGTGCCTCTCATCGAGTGTCCTATCAGAATTCCTTTTTTTTTTTTTTTTTAAGCCTTTACTGAATTTGTTACAACATTGTTTCTGTTTTCATTTTTTTGTCACAACATTGTTTCTGTTTTGGTTTTTTTGGCAGCGAGGCACGTGGGATCTTAGCTCGCCGACCAGGGACCGAACCGCACCCCCTGCATTGGAAGGCGAAGTCTTAACCACTGGACCACCAGGAAAGTCTCCAGAATTAGTTTTTATAGGTCTCCCTCACAAGGCTACAAGCTCAAGGATGGCAGGGAACTCTGTACCTAGCAGAGTACTCTGCTCTTAGCAAGTGCTCTATGTTTGTAATTTTGTTGAATTTAGTTGAAATTCAGTAGGTCATATGGCAACAGTTTTGTTTCTAATTGTCAAAACAATACAAAATAACAATTTGTGAAATGCTATTTCCTTGACATTATTTCTTTTTTATGCAACATGTCCAGTTTTACTAATCATTCTTCCAGATTACAGACTTTTTTTTTTTTTTTTTTTTTTTTTGCGGTACGCGGGCCTCTCACTGTTGTGGCCTCTCCCGTTGCAGAGCACAGGCTCCGGACGCACACGCTCAGCGGCCATAGCTCACAGGCCCAGACGCTCCGTGGCATGTGGGATCCTCCCAGACCTGGGCACGAACCCGTGTCCCCCACATCGGCAGGCGGACTCTCAACCACTGCGCCACCAGGGAAGCCCAGATTACAGACTTTTAATGGTGAGAATTAGACAAATATGAATCTCTCCATACACTCCGAGTGTGGGATGCAGTGGAACATGCCACACACTCCCTGTTAGCTTTGCCACTTCCGGCCTTCTGTCTCATCCTTGACCCAGTCCTGGGGAGCTCTGTCAATCAATTTCTTGGTGAACTTCTACTGAATCTTTCTAAAAACCTGGAAGAAGTAGCTTCACATAACGGAGCAATTCTGCTTTCAGAGATATAGAAATCCTTTCTAACTGTAAAATTTTTTTTCTAGATAACTATGAACATGCCAGTTTTAATAGTGGTATGTTTGCTGTGGTCTATAAGGGGTTAAACTCTTCATGTAACTCAAAGGGAGCTGAGGTACTCTGGCCTTCAGGATCCACAAGAGAGGCGAATGGGCTGATCCAACTATTGGCAGAACCCAAGGTTTTAAAACACAGGTGGGATTTATGCTGATGCAATGGATGTCTAACCATTCACTGGTGATCAATGGTCCAAGTGATTTAAGAATTATATTCCACCTTATACTAGAAAGGACGTAAAACATTAAAAAATACTAAGCCCATAAAAAATAAAAAGTACATATACAATGGAATATTACTCAGTTATAAAAAGAATGAATTAATGCCATTTGCAGCAACATGGATGGACCTAGAGATTATCATACTAAGTGAAGTAAGTCAGACAGAGAAAGACAAATATTATATGATATCACTTATATGTGGAATCTAAAAAAAAAAACAAAAAAACAAATGAACTTATTTCCAAAACAGAAAGAGACTTACACACATAGAAAACAAACTTATGGTTACCAAAGGGGAAAGGGGGGTGGGGAGAGGGATGAATTAGAAGGATGGGTAACATATACACACTACTATATATAAAATAGATAACCAACAAGGACCTACTGTGTAGCACAGGGAACTATACTCTATATCACTTAATAACCTAGAATGGAAAAGAATATGAAAAAGAATATATATACGTGTGTGTGTATATAAATATATACACACACACACACACACACACACACAACTGAATCACTTTGCTGTATACCTGAAACTAACATGATATTGTAAATCAACTATACTTCAATAAAAAATTAAAAAAAAAATCAAGAAAAACTTATCTGAAGGCCGGGAGGGTCAAGGGAAGGAAAATGCTGAACACTAACTAGTCTGAGAGCCATAAGACATAACAAATTTGGCTTGGCCGGTCTTGGACTTTAGCTTGGAGCTTCCTGGCAGCTAAAACCAAGAGGGAGTCTGGAATAGCTCCATCGTTTTCACTGATCACAAGGGGAAGCACATTCCAGCTCTTCAGGGAAACAGAGCTGCTTCCCATCGTGAAAGTCCAGGTCCTACTTGTCTTTGTATCCCGTACTTAGGCAGAGCCTGGCAACCACAGCGCTCATTGACTCAAGCTGCCTTTTCCCTACCCCTTCACTCTAAAAGGAATCTCTCATGTAGAGCTTCACACAAGGGACTCTGGGAGCCTCAGAGCCAAAAAAGTGGGCCTAGAGTCAATGAAGGGATGGGTTTCAGTCTGTTTCTTTCTGTATCCATCACGGCACACGGACACGGCTCAGTACGGCAATCCCGAGGTGTGGGCAGGATGTCAAGCTAAATCATCATCTAAGATGGGCTATTTCTGAAGGACCTGTCTGATTCTTAACACAGTTGAGAATTATCTATGGATAGACTGAGTACCCGTTACATATGTCTGCACATATACCGCTCCTCTCAACTGAATTTCTGATAATAATTACCCAGCACAGTGTTCAGGTTATTTGTTCTGGTCAAAGCCAGGAGTGCGGGTGCCCCTGTGGCTGATTAAGAGCTGACTGATGGGCTTGTCTCGGGCAGTAACATGGCGGCAGGAGATCCCTCTTCAATGCTCAGGTCTCCGAAGGAGGAGGTATATGACTCCTTTGCTTGACTCCAGAGCAAACTTGGCGATAACAAAATGGAAACTGTTTAAATGAGAAGCTGCATTTCTCCCAGGGGTAAGAACCTTCATTGTCACCTGGGGGCATGCCTGTTACTGTGTAGCGCTCGCTCATGCGCAAATACTGAGAACCTTGCGAGGCTACCTGGCTGGTGATGGAGAAAGAATGGGTGGGTGGGTGGAGGGGTACTGGGATGGGGATGGTGGCCTTGAGAAATCTGGGGAGAGACTTGTGGTGCTTCTATCTGTCTGTTTCCGCTCCCCCCCTCGCCCTGCCCTCATGGATAATATCACACAACTTGTAAAGTGCAGTGCTTTCTTCTGTAGCAACTGGTCTTTAAATTATGGTCTTATCATTCTTTGATTATTAGAGCAGATGAAACAAAAGGTTCACTTTCTCTACACTGACAGATGAGTTGACGAGAAGATGCAGATTCTTGTCCACTCTGGGTGCACATCCCCTAGCCAGCCTCACGCCCTGACTCGGGGCTGACTCCTGAGCAGAGATGGGGGAGGGTCTGGGGATGCCTCTTTTCCTCCTCAGTTCACGCCATTACCTTGAACTTCTCCTCATAGCTCTCAAAGGCCTCCATGACCATACACACGGCTTCCATCGAGCGCTCAAGCCGGCCATCCACCCCATTAAAGCGGTACATGCTGCCGGACACGTCCACCACCAGACGCAGGCGCTTGGGTTTCTGTTGGGGGCTGCCCAGCTGAGGGAGAGACAACAGAAAAGCCTTGTGAACCAGAAAACTGTCACTGGCTGCTGTTCTGGGGCCCTCATGCATGTCCCAGCTGCCAGGCAGGCAGATCAGCTGTAGGCTAGGCCCAGCACAAGGCTGTCCTGGCGGGTGGGGAGGCACCTATGGATTACATTTCAGTAAATGGAGCTTCTGACTTGTGCTGGTAGTTGGGGCCACATGGGAAAGATTTTCCTTTGGAATATGGTCCTTTCAAGGACAAACCTAGTCTAGTAAGACTCCCTTAGTGAGGCTGATGTCATCTTAAAAACAATTATCTGGAAGAATATAAACCCCAGCATTTCATTTTCACATCAGTTTCTCTAGCAAGATAGAGCTCCTTTGGAAGCCCACAGCAATTTTACCAGTACCTGTTGTGTAGTGAGCTAAAAATCACTTCCACACAGCCTGCAAGAAATGTCAGATTCCTAAAACCAGGCGATGTGAGGGGCAGGGGGTTCCAGCAAAGAAGTAAAGGAAAATATCTCTTCCGTGTCTGTTGTCTTTAGGAAGCTTTCAGTTTTCTCCTCCTTCCAGTTCCTGAATTACTACTACTCTTTACTTTTCCTGGCAGTTAACGGCACGAAAGCGGCATGGAACCGCAGTTTAGCAACAAGTGTCAATTAAAATGTGAAACTCTTATGAGTTTCAGTTTGATTTTGAACCCAGGCCTGCCAATTTGCAGAACGAAAAACAGAAGTATGCTTGTCAGTTTTTACTTACAGGAAAAAAGAAGAAAAATTCCAGATGATTCTGTTACTATACACTCGCTGACATGTATGCAAACTAATGAGCAGAGGTAGTCATTTCAAGAAAATACTGTGGGTATTGGAGTGTAATGGTTGGAGGCAAATTCAATATATGTCTTGAAAGATTGTTGAGTCTGCCAGAATTAAAAACAGCGCCTCATCCACTTCCACGGCGACTCACAATTTCAGATGAATCTAAACACATTTGTGGACCACAGTGAGTCAGTGAAGAAAGCAGTTGTTGACGCATACCAAGGACACAGAGGGAAGAACCCTCCCAGTGACTCCAGGAACCTCTCTGAATCAACATTTAGATGGAGTAAGTGGCTCCCTTCCCCCCACCTGTCACCACACCCCCAGCTCTCAGTGGCTACTCAGCAATTCTGGTTACTTGGAGATACTGGAAGTCACAGAACCCTCTAAGAAACTCACCTTATTGCCATTTTTTGGCCATTGTATTATTGCAAATATTTTAATATTATGGCTGTTGAAAACTTTACACACTATCATTAGAGTTATTTAAGGGAGAGTTCCTGATTCTCTGGAAATTTCTTCGGTTATAAGATAGACACAGATCTTTAAAGGAACAGAACAGCGGAAAACCACCAAGATTGCTCTCGTGCTTTCATTTGCATCACCCTCTGGGATTCAGTGGCACGAAGTGTCTTCAGTTCCCCCTCCAGGGCACCCTGCCCTGTGTCCTGGGAGCTGATCTGTTTTCCAAATGGCACTGGCCTCTCTCCTGGCTGCTGGCTTCCGGTGGGTTCTGCTGATGGAAGGTGCTGGCAGGAGATCAGAGGGTGAGGGTGAAATATTTATTCCCTCAGCCCCTTCTCTGCTGTGGCCCGTGGGTGGGTTCTCCTTCTGCTGAAGGCCACAGCCCCTGGTGGGCAGCTCTCTCCATAAATCACCTTTTCTAAGCTCCAGTAAGTGCTCTCTCCTCTGTCCTTTTAGACTGAGGGATGGGTCAGATCCTTGCTGTTGGGAGACCACACCATCTCTTTTTGGATTTCGTAAACGCCACCCTTACTTCTGTAAACATTAACTGTTCCTTAAATTGCTCAGTCTGAGTGTGCCTGGTGTTTCTTGACTCAGGCTGGGATCTTGACTCATATAATAAACAGTAAAATATTTCTGTTTTTTTCTACTTTTAAAAAGGGTAATGCTTTCCTTGATTGCCATATTCAGGGTTTATGGTGTTTTGACAAAGACAGCAACTCAAGGAAGCACCTGCCTGTAAAGAAGACCAAACTGCAGATCTGAGGCGCCTAGCGCACCAGTACTTACTTGCAGCTCCAGCTCACCCCGGCGTTTGTAGATGGCTTTTTCTCCAGTCAGCCCATCAATGATCTTGGCATCATCTAGTTCCCCAGTAGCTTGGTGTCTTAGCCACTGTCTTTCTTTACCTTTAGCCTACAATGACATACACGCAAATCCTTACTTTAATTAGTTCTGCAGGGTCCCTGACACATTTTATGCAAGAGTAACAGGAAACACACCAGGGATCTTTTCAGTATGTGATGGTTCTGCATGGACACAGTTTCATAAATGGACTGGTTTCTGCTCTGCTGACAAAGAAATGCCCTTTGTGTAGATTTTGTTCATTGTAAGTGTTTTAACATATGGAATGACAAAATGAACTCACAACACACATGAACAGGAAAACGGTACGAAAATGAACCTCTGGAGAAACATGCAATATCTGGAAATGTAATGGTGATGCATTTCTTATGGATTTTCTGTCACGGTACTCTTAAGAGAATTTATTAGGTAACACAATAATCAGCTTGAACTTGTTAACACTGTCTGCAAGCACAGAGAAAACGTGATCCTCAGACTCTTCCTTTTGGAGAAGTTGTTATGCCAGCTCTCTGTGACTTACAGTGCAAACGGGAACAGCTGAGAACAACAGTACGTGAACATTCTACCCCACCTTCGCTCTGATCATCTCTATTCAGAAACCTCCTGAATTACTTTTCTAAAGATATTCGCACATAATGCTTAAAACTATGCCATACATGATAAAGAGTTACAATATCCCAATCCAGGTACAGGTTTATCACAGCTGATGTTTACAGTAAGAAGTGGGAAGAAAAGCTAAAATACTTTTATGTGTACAAACTAGAGCTGTAGTTAAGATCATGTGCTCTGGAGTCAGACAGCCTGACTCCAGTCCTTCCTTCACCATGATCAGGTATCTGACCTCAAGCAAGTTATTGAACCTGTCTGCATTGCAGCATCCTCATCTTAAAAGTGAAGACAACACTAGTTTCTACTTTAGTGAGTTATTGTAAAGATTAAATGAGATACTACATGGAATTAGCTGAGAAAGAGCCTGGGCAATCTGTGTTAGCTGGTATGGTGATGATGATGTTGATGATTATGATGATGATGATGATGAGAGACATTATGGACAATTAAGTCCACATTACTTTAAGCACACTTTCATCGTGGTTTCATTGGAGGTGGCTGTATGACAGCACTGTCATTGAAAAAGTCAAGCTTTAGGCAGCCAGTCTCTATTTTAGGGGCAGATCAACCACTACACAAAGAAGGTCCACACGGTATAACTCTGGGTAGTACTCTATGTATTGTTTTCCTGTTCCTGATACCCTTGCTGCAACCAGGTGCAAAATACCACATTTGAATACAGATATATATTCACGTGTACATGAAATAAAGAGAGAGAAACTCCTAAGGTACCGGCATAAAGATATTAAATTCGGTGAGTAGTTAATTTCAGGAACTACCAGGTATGTGCCCCTTGGAAATATGTTCTTTCCTGATGTGTAATCTTGGTAAGAGCCCCATGATCTCATGGGACAATGGGACTCACTGGAGCATAGCTCAATGAATTCTTACTAATAAGTCTACTCCCCTCCCCAGATTTTGGTGTGTCTGAAAACAGAATATATCTTATAGTTGATGGCAAAAGAAACTTGCCAAGGTAAAAGGCAGAGGGGTTAATTGTGACCTGGTTGTCATATCTGGAGGACAAACATATGATATTGGCTGGGCATAGCAGGTTTCTACTGAATTATTTCCATTGGCAGCATAGGCAATTGACTTTTAATTTGAACTAAAATTCCCAATTATTATTTAAATGGATTAAAAAAACATTACACTACAGTAGAGCATAAGAATAATGAGCAAATAGATCAAGTCGTGGGATGCAAATATACTATAAGTGAAGGAAGATTCTTTGCTGCAGAAATGACAACACTTCCAACAAGACCTATGAAGGTTAGACTCCCTGAGAGGAGGAATCTGGGTTTAAATTTGTTAGGAGAACATATGCACAGAGGGCTACATTTCACAGGACAGATCTTGCAATTAAAGAGAGGAGAAACCCCTAGGCTTTGTAAAATAGATCACAGCATGCTTAGAGCTAGCAGAAGTTGGAGTGACTGATTCACGGACCAAGAAGAACTATCTCTCACACACTGCACACCCGTCTAAAAGTTCAAGGGAGGGGCTTCCCTGGTGGCACAGTGGTAAAGAATCCACCTGCCAATGCAGGGGACACAAATTTGAGCCCTGGTCCAGGAAGATCCCACATGCCGTGGAGCAGCTAAGCCCGTGCACCACAACTACTGAGCCTGCGTTCTAGAGCCCGCGAGTCACAACTACTGAGCCTACGTGCCACAACTACTGATGCCCACGTGCCTAGAGCCTGTGCCCAGCAACAAGAGAAGCCACCGCAGTGAGAAGCCCGTGCATCACAATGAAGAGCAGCCCCCGCTCGCCACAACTAGAGAAAGCCCGCGCGCAGCAAAGAAGACCCAACACAGCCATAAATAAATAAATAAATAAATAAATAAATAAATAAATAAATAAATAAAAGTTCGAGGGAAGCTGTTAAATTTCCAGTGTTATGTAATTCAATTAAGTAAAACATGTAACTCTCAGTTTATCCAAATAGTAAGTGTAGAGAATATCACAGTTTTTTGTAAGACTAGAAATTATACTGTCAATCTTAAAGGAACTGAAGAGGGCCAGATCATGAGCATGGGTTATTAAAAAAGAAAAAAAGCATTGTGTCTCTGTGTAGCTTATTACTCTGTTTTACTTCCTTCGTACTTATCACTATTTACAAATGTATTGTTTATCTCTTTGTCTTATCTGCTTGCTCTGCTAGAAAGTAAGGTTGATGGGGATAAGAGCCCTTATATAACTTCAGCTTCTAGAACAGTGCCTGATACCTAGCTGGTGTTCAATAAAAATTATTGAACAAAAGTTGATTGCTTACTATAAAATGTTAAGTGATAGGGCTTCCCTAGTGGCGCAGTGGTTGAGAGTCCGCCTCCCGATGCAGGGGACACGGGTTCGTGCCGCGGTCCAGGAAGATCCCACATGCCGCAGAGTGGCTGGGCCCCTGAGCCATGGCCGCTGGGCCTGCATGTCTGGAGCCTGCGTGCTGCAATGGGAGAGGCCACAACAGTGAGAGGCCACAACAGTGAGAGGCCCACGTACCGCAAAAAAAAAAAGAAAAAGGTAAGTGATAAAAGTATGATGTTAAAGCATGCATATATGGTATTCTCTCAATGTATATGCATGTATATTTTATATATATATATATGCAAAGAAAGTATATAGGAAAAAAACAAAAATATTAATAGTCATGGTTATTTTTGTGTTGTGGAATTACGGGTGATATTATTTTCTTTAAATTCCTGTATTTTCCAGTCTTCATATAATGAGTTTGTGACTTTTATAATTAAAAAAATAAATGCTCCTTTTTTTTTCCTCAAAAGGATTTAAAAATATCCTTTTATAATTTTATGAGATATACTTTTGGGACCAGCTTGCAGGTTATGGAGAACAGGGCTTCTCCAACATTAATGGGCATATAAATAACTTACGGATCTTGTTAAAAAGCAATTTCTGATTCAGTAGGTCCAGGCTGGGGCCTCTGTATTTCTTTTTTCTTTTTTATAAATTTATTTTATTTATTTTATTTTTGGCTGCGTCAGGTCTTCATTGCTGTGCGAGGGCTTTCTCTAGTTGTGGCGAGCAGGGACTACTCTTCATTGTGGTGTGCGTGCTTCTCATTGCGGTGGCTTCTCTTGCTGTGGAGCACAGGCTCTAGGTGAGCAGCCTTCAGTAGTTGTGGCACGCGGGCTCAGTAGTTGTAACTTGCGGGCTCTAGAGCGCAGGCTCAGTAGTTGTGGTGCACGGGCTTAGTTGATCAGGGCGGCATGTGGGATCTTCCAGGACCAGGGCTCAAACCCGTGTCCTCTGCATTGGCAGGCGGATTCTTAACCACTGCGCCACCAGGGAAGTCAGACAATAATATTTTCTCAAATAACTGGGAATTGTCCCTAATTTGTAAGCTTCTAAGTGTTAATCAAAGTTTAAAAAGTGACTTTGAAGGAATGTGTTTTTCTCACTAGTAAATCTATTCTTCAATAATAGAAATAGCTGAATTGCCTGCTAAGTGCAACGAATTATGGAGAAAATAACTGCTTAGGAAATTAGTTCATTCCATGTCTATTTTGACATTAGCTTCGATGTAGTTTATTTTAAGCTAGTTTGCTATTGATAATAAAGCATTTTGAGACTTGGGTGGATAATTAATTATAGGAAACATACTTTGTTTTCCAAACTTCATCTTTCTGCCCCAACATCAGCACTCAAAAGAAAGCACAAAACGGCTAAAACCTAGCAGATTTACAACTTGATGAAAATCTTTCATTTCATTATCTGGAGTTCTAGGGATACTAAAACTCTCCTAAATAACTGTCTAAGCCTCTCAGCAATTGCTTGTTCTCTAAGTTGGGGTAGAGTCAGATCTAAGAAATATTAAGAACAATTATACTAGAAACAGGACATCAGAACTGTTAATAAAGTTCATTATTTATATCAACATATGAATGCCTATGCTATGGCATATATATATATTTTAATAAATTTTTGTTTTTATTTTATTTATTTTTGGCTGCATTGGGTCTTCGTTGCTGCATGCGGGCTTTCTCTAGTTGCGGCGAGCAGGGGCTACTCTTTGTTGCGGTGCACGGGCTTCTCATTGTGGTGGCTTCTCTTGTTGCGGAGCACAGGCTCTAGGTGCAAGGGCTTCAGTAGTTGTGGCATGCGGCCTCAGTAGTCGTAGCTCGCGGGCTCTAGAGCGCAGGGTCCATAGTTGTGGCGCATGGGCTTAGCTGCTCTACAGCATGTGGGATCTTCCCGGACCAGGGCTCGAACCCATGTCCCCTGCGTTGGCAGGTGGATTCTTAACCACTGCACTACCAGGGAAGTCCCTGGATATATATTTTTGAATAATATCTAAAAACTATACTAATAAGCATACAGACATAATTAAGTAAAACCACATAAACAAACAAATGACCTTATCACCACAACAAAAGTGATGAGATTTACTGAATGTCACACCCAGGAAAGCATTCCATTATGCTAGTTTATACTCCTGAGATTTAAATTTAAGATTGCCAAAGAATACCACAGACAACTGCATGCTTTATGACAATCAGATAGGAGTATTATTATCTAAATATAATTATTTAGTGGGTTATCTTCTAAATATATTTATAAAGATCTCACTGTAATGAAGCTACGTGGAATAATAATGGTTTGCTATTTCAGATATTCCTATATTTGACTGAAGTATACTAGTACATTTATCATTTACCAGAAGAACTTTGTCTTCAGTTTTCTCTAGCAGGCTTGTGAGGTAGAAATCTCACCAGCCAGCTAAGCTAACTACCAAAGCTAATTTATTATGAGTCAGCTCTTCAAGACTATAAGTGAACAAATGTTGACTCCTTATGAGAGGTTTGCAAAATCCTGCGTTACTGATGTCAATTCCAGATCAGAGTTAGAGCATAGAGGCTTCTGTCACAGACTAAAGGCACAAGAAGGGAATTACAGGTGGTGTGAATTTGGGGAAAAGGTCCAACTTAAGAGCAATAGGGCCACGGCCCAGGGAATGTATGTCAAACAACCAGCGCAACAGCACTGCAGAATTCTTCTTTTGGTGTACATGCTAATAATTAGTAAAAATGATAATAAAAGGGGGGCCCTTTCTAGGGGACCTATTATTGCTCTTGGTAAGGGGATTATCGAGTTACGAAATACTTATTTTTCCCTTAGAATATTATGTTTGTCTGCTGTCTCTGGACTCACCATTATGTAAGAACCTAGGGACTTTAGGTCTTAATTTTCTTGTGCTGGTCTGCTTCTTTTCCTATACATGATTATCATCTTTTAAGGTCCTCTCTAGCTTGAAGACTTTGTTTCTGTTTTGTATACCAATAAAAGAAAAAGACTCAATAAAATTTGGGGTGAGAGTAAAGAAGGCATATGCTTTTTCCAATAAATCTGCTACCCCCTTTTTTGGGTCAGCTTTTAAAATTTAAGTGTAACCTACTTGTAATAAAGTGCATAAATCTTAAGTGCAGAGTCAGTGTAACACCTGCACCTTCCCAGCCTCTCTGGGCCTCTTCTTCTGGACTTGACCTGGCCCCTGCCAAAGGAAACCCCCCACCTGACTTCTATCATCACAGATTAGGTTTGCCTGTTTTTGAACTTCATAAAGTGGAATCATACAGTATGTACTCTTCTGTGTCTGGCTACTTTGGTTCAACATCATTCCCAGGACAGGCACCGACGCTGTTGTGCTCAGCAGCACTTTATTCTCTGTCTCTGCTGTAACGATGTCCAATCATGTGATTTTGATCATGCATCACAATTTATTTCTCATCTACAACTGTGTTGTTTCCAGTTTGGGGGTATTACGAGTAATGCCGCCATGAGCATCCCTGAACATGTCTTTTGCAGCAGGTCCGTGTGTATTTCTGTTGGGTGGAAATCCTAGATATGCTCAGCTTTAGGAGATACTGTGGAACAGGTTTCCAAAGTAGTTTTTCCAATTTACGTTCCCAGGAACAGTGTATGAGGGTTCCCTTTGCTTGCATCCCCACCAACGCTTGACATTGACAGCTTCTTTTTTTCTTTTAGTTTTAGCCATTCTGGTGGCTAAAATTCTTTAAAATTTTTATTTGTGGCTAAATGAATTACTTTTTTTTTTTTTTTTTTTTTTTTTTTTTTAGGTCATGCCATGCAGCATGCAGGATCTTATTTCCCCAACCAGGGATTGAACCCAGGCCCCCTGCACCGGGAGCGTGGAGTCTTAACCACTGGACCACCAGGGAAGTCCTGAAATGAATTACTTTTGATTCTGCTTGTTATTGACATTTTTATCAATGAATCAGTAGTTTTTGTTTTTCAGAAGTGAAAGTATGTACCAGCCTTTTGATCCAGAACTATGGGCACAAAGACATTTTTATATAGTAGCACTATCATTCATTTTCAAGTATATAACTTGCAGATAAATATGGACAGATAATTTATTATCTATCATCTAGCCAGCCCACCAATACTTGGAAACTCAAAACAGGAAGAGGCCCGTCAGGATGGGTGCTCTTAAAGGCCATGGGCTGGAAGGGGGGTTCTTTAAAAATTTACTGAGGGCTGGAATAGAAATATTGATTATTTTGGTCTGTGTATTTTATGGGACTCATTGAAATACTTCTTTAAATAGTAAGTTCCTACTGTATTTAAATAAATGCATTTATTTATAACAAAGGGCCAGACATGTTCTTTATTGTATATTCCTACTGCATGAAGAAAAGTATTCTTATAAATATGTCCATCTGTTTTGTATTATGTAACAAATTCATACTAATGAGAATTCATTATATATAAAGATAGGTTTCACTAGTAAAAAGTCTATGTTACAGACTTTCTTAAAAAAGAAATACAGTTTTATTACTTTCATGTAAAGAACACTTAGATTAACTGAAATGCTCAGAGGATAACATATTCTGGTTAATTCATTTTCTGAGAAATAATTTGGTTACCAGAAAGCATGAGCACACGTACACACACACACACACACACACACACACACACACACACACATCCATAGCAGTGAGGACATTTAGGAGGAATAAACTTGACAAAAACCAATTATCTTGTGGTTTGTGAACTTTGTCTTGTGATTTCAGCCCTGAAAGTATTCTAAGTCTTAAGTCTTTACTTATTTGGGTTATGGTTAAGCAAGACTTCTTTTATCTATCAACTCTACAAGCAAGCCAATCTTCTATTATTCCTTTAGAATTATTTCATGAAAAGATTAGAAAGGTTTAAGTAGCAATTTTTGTAGAAATCACATCCATTCTACAGAGTAACACATATCGATGACCATCACTAAATACTTATTGTGAACAAATACATGTAAACGGATATTGAGGATACCTGGGAGCAGTGATTCTTTCATTAAACATTAGCTCCCATTATTTTAACATTTCTCCATGTTCAAACCACATAATACTTTTTGCTATTAATTTGCGCCATTCAAACGAAAAAGAATTAAGGTAAACTTTTGTACAGTATTTGTAAAATAACAAATTATAAATCAGTGGAAACAATAAAAAAATTTTCTTTGTGATTCTCAATATATTTAAAAAATATTTGTTTATTTATTTGGCTGTGCCAGGTCTTAGTTGCGGCACGCAGGATCCTCATTGCCACATGCAAGATCTTCGATGCGGCGTGCAGGATCTTTTAGTTGCCGCATGCGGGCTCTTAGTTGTGGCATGTGGAATTCAGTTCCCTGACCAGGGATCGAACCCGGGCCCCCTGCATTGGGAGCGTGGAGTCTTAACCACTGGACCACCAGGGAAGTCCCTGATTCTCGATGTTTTGACATAGTAAAAAAATATTCTACTAAATACCTGTTAGGTTGCCAGCTGCTCTAAACGGTGAAATGCCAAAAAAAAAAAGAGCAGATACAAACCTTCCTATTTTAGGGAATTCTCTGTTTCTTGAAGTGACATCTCGTTGCTAGAAAAAAAAATAGTGATTCATGTACTTAACAAAGACGATTCTTGTTAGAAGAGTTTGTACTCCTGGATGGTGACGTGGAACTAAACTATTACTTTGGGTGACAACTTACTGTCATTTTACAAGGAGTTTTTGTGAGCAATTTCACATCTTTCCTTCAAGAATTAGATATTTTGTACTTCAGAGGAGCTGGGAACTACACATATCAGTGAGCATGTATAACAGGCATTTTAAACTTAACAGTTCAAAACTGAGCCTTAGAGCCCATCGCCCGCTCTCCCCAAGTTCTCTCAACGAAAGGCAACAGGGCAACCCCATTCTTTCAGCTGTTCAGGCTACATACCTGGGGATCATCTTTGACTGCTCTTTCCCTCACATCTCGCATCTGGACCACTGGCAAAGCCTCTCAACTTCTGGTGGTTTCCGACCATATGTTACTGTGTCCAAGTCATCCCTAGGTCAATTGTCATTTCCTCCCACCTGGACCACTGCAATGGTCCCCCTGCTTCTACTCTTGCCCCCTGCAGTCCCCTCTCCACAAAATAATCAGGAATATTTATAAAAACATGTCATAACTTGCAAGAAATACAATAAAAAAATATCAGCATAATTAAGTTTTTAAAAAGCCTGGCTTACGTGGAGCAACTAAGCCCGCAAGCCACAACTACTGAGCCTGCGATCTAGAGCCCGTGCTCCGCAACAAGAGAAGCCACTGCAATGAGAAGCCCGTGCACCAAAACGAAGAGTAGCCCCTGCTCGCCACAACTAGGCAAAGCCCGCGCACAGCAACGAAGACCCAACGCAGCCAAAAATAAATAAGTAAAATAAAATAAATTTATTTTAAAAATGTCTTAATGTTGCTGGCATTACTTCAGCAATACATAGCATTCAGTAAAAAGCCTGGCTTAACTTCAATTTCTCTAATCATCTTCAGGAATGAAATAGTATTTGTCGCTCTCATATGTCGCTCTCATTATCCCACTTTTTGCTTCCTTCTGTTTCTTTTGTTTTTTTTAAATATTTATTTATTATTATTTTTTAACATCTTTATTGGAGTATAATTGCTTTACAATGGTGTGTTACTTTCTGCTTTATAACAAAGTGAATCAGTTATACATAAACATATGTTCCCATATCTCTTCCCCCTTGCGTCTCCCTCCCTCCCACCCTCCCTATCCCACCCCTCTAGGTGATCACAAAGCACCGAGCTGATCTCCCTGTGCTATGCGGCTGCTTCCCACTAGCTATCTATTTTACGTTTGGTAGTGTATATATGTCCATGCCACTCTCTCTCTTTGTCACAGCTTACCCTTCCCCCTCCCCATATCCTCAAGTCCATTCTCTAGTAGGTCTGTGTCTTTATTCCCGTCTTGCCCCTAGGTTCTTCATGACCTTTTTTTTTTTTCTTCTTAGATTCCATATATATGTGCTAGCATACGGTATTTGTTTTTCTCTTTCTGACTTACTTCACTCTGTAGGACAGACTCTAGGTCCATCCACCTCATTACAAACCTTGTTTCTTGATATCAACCTCTGATTTTTGTTTAATTTTTGAGACAATATGGGAATTTAGGCCCTGTTTATTATTATTATTATTATTATTTTAAATTTTATTTATTTATTTATTTATGGCTGTGTTGGCTCTTCGTTTCTGTGCGAGGCTTTCTCCAGTTGCAGCAAGTGGGGGCCACTCCTCATCGCGGTGCGCGGGCCTCTCACTATCGCGGCCTCTCTTGTTGCGGAGCACAGGCTCCAGACGCGCAGGCTCAGTAATTATGGCTCACGGGGCTAGTTGCTCCACGGTATGTGAGATCTTCCCAGACCAGGGCTCGAACCCGTGTCCCCTGCATTGGCAGGCAGATTCTCAATCACTGCGCCACCAGGGAAGCCCTGTTTATTATTTTTAAATGTACTATTTTTATATTGTGTATCTTTAAAAACATTATTCTTGATATTTGAGTTTTCTTTTAAACATATTTACCACAATTATTTTGATCTGATTCTGTGTTTAACTGCTTCCAATACTCATTGCTGGTCCTTTTATACCACAGGTTTCCCATTCTTAAGGAATTTGATTCCTCTCTTAACTGGCTGGAATATTTACACATATGTATGTATACATGTGTGTGTACACATGTGTGTATACATATTTACTTCAAAATTATTTTCAAAAGGATACTTAAGTGACATATATTTTAAATCTCTGAATATCTGAAAATGTCTTTCTGTCACCTTTGTACTTCGGCTGAGTAGAGAATTCTTGGGTCACAACTTTTCTCCCCCCAGATCCTGCAGACGTTGTTTCACGATCTCTGGTGTTCAATGTTTCAGGGACAATTAATGTAAGATGAATTTTTCTTTCTTGGACAATAGATTAGTTGTTTTTTGTTTGTTTGTTTGTTTGTTTTTGCAGTACGTGGGCCTCTCACTGCTGTGGCCTCTCCCGTTGCGGAGCACAGGCTCCGGACGTGCAGGCTTAGTGGCCATGGCTCACGGGCCCAGCCACTCTGCGGCATGTGGGATCTTCCCGGACCGGGGCATGAGCCCATGTCCCCTGCATCGGCAGGCGGACTCTCAACCACTGCACCACCAGGGAAGCCCAATAGCTTAGTTTTTGTCTGCCTGTATGCTTTTAGGATATTTTCTTTTACTTTTTCTTTTTTTTTTACATTCTTATTTTCTTTGTTTTTGAAATGTTAAAATTCCATGAGGCTGTGGTGAGGTGCTTATCTCTTCTCATTAACTTTGCCTGGTACTCAGTAAAGGTCTTTTGATCCATTGACTTAAGCCTGTCTTTGGCTCAGCACAGTTTTCTTTTACTATTACCTGAATTATTGTTTATGCGTGCTTTTTGGTGGCTTCTTCGGGAATACCGTTGGTACAACATATATCTACTGAGCACTTACCATGGGCCAAGTACTGTTCTACATGTTGGTACGGCTCATGGCTCTATGTGTTAGCTCTCTGCTCTGTTTTTGCTGACCAGCTTTCTCATAGTTTTTACCTCTTCAGTATGGAATAACAATTCAAGTTTTCCTTTCACATTAGTACTCAAGACTGGATTGAGTCTGTCCTTTCTACTTTTAATGTAGATTTCAGCTTTGGCATTGCACTTGTAGTTTTCTTCTAGTCTTTCCTTATTTCACATACTTCAGGTTTCTTTGAATTTTGAGAACACAAAGCAGATGTTTTCTAAAAATGTGATGTTTTCTGAAGAAAATATTCTAGCCTATCAGCATCTTCTTCTTCTACATCTTGAATTTCTATTATTCTGCCTCACTGCAGAAGTATTTCATAGAGCTCATCTTATGTTTTTGTGTCCTCATTCTTGGATGATAGGATGGCTGTTCAAAACTGTTCAGCAACAGATTGGATGGATTCTCCACTTTGTTATTATTAGAATTCTCCTTGAAGATTTTAGACTGGTGTTAGTAGTTGAAGCAAAGCTATACTACTAGCTCAAGAGCTCTGCAGGGAAGGAGTTGGAACTATGGACAGTCACAGCATGAGAACTTCATCTCCACATCATTTCTTATTTTCTTTGGAAAAGCCATTGCAACCGGGCCATTTGGCATTTGTTGGATCTGGTCTTCAAGCCAAGTATAAGTTGAGGCTGGCCTGGCTCCTTTCCCAGAGTTACTGCCTTTCCAGCTTGTCGCTTTATGCCACTGCATAAAGTCTAGACCGCTCCACCCCTCCACTGCTCCTCAGAGCTGCTGCTTTCAAATGCTGCTGCTTGGCGGTGACAACATGGAGGTCAAGGGATCTGCTTCTCACCAGCTCTAGGGTTCTCTCTTCTACTCCCTGCCTCTCCAAGCAAGAGATGTTAATGTGATTTGTGGTCTCCTGTACTTACTTGCTAGGAATGCTATTTTTTGTCCTGTTTACAGCTTTTTAGTATTTTAATCCTTTTAATGGTCACCCGGCAAAGATTGAGCTCGACGCCTTTGCTCACACAGCCTGGAAGTCAGGACTGTACTTCTAGGCTGTGCTCGGCTGACGCTGTCCTCTCATGGCCACTGATGCCACATGCTAAGTGACGAGCCATTCGTGTGCTAAGAAAGAGTAACTAGCATTTTACTCCTCTCCCCAGAAATGCAGATGTTCCTTGACAGGCCCATCCTCACCTTTCCCCCTCTTTGCTCTATACCCTCACCGTCATCAACACATCTTCCTTCTTGGTTTGGGCCATTTCTCTACACAGATGACCATAAAAATACAGACATATCTATACAGATATGTAAGCCTATCTGGTCCTAACTTTGCTCTTGAACTCGAGTCATATCTTAAAATCTTCAAATACCATGCTTGCTTGACATTTTTCCATAGGTGTCCCAGTAGTGAGAAAACATAATAACAGTCAAACCAAACATCTGCTTTCTCCACAAGCCTCTCCTCTTCCTGTGTTCCTTATTTCTGTCCCCTAGGGCTTGAAGACCTCACCATCCCCTTCACTTCATGTTCCATCAGTCACTGTCTTCTGGTCATACCTCTCAACTGTCCCATCCTTTGCATTTTCACTTCAATTACCCTAGTTTGGGTTCCTATCACTTCTTAACTGAATAACTGAAGTAATGTTATAATTTCCTGGCTTCTTCCACCTCTCTCTCCTCTAAGACTTACTAACTCCATGATTATGAAACTTCTTAAAGAAGATCAAACCACACCACTCCCTTTCTCAGTCACATCCATGCTCCTCACTGATTACAAAAGACAGTCAGCATGGATTCACCTTCTCTCTAGTTTTCTCTCCTATTACTCCCTGCCCACAAGCCCATCCCCAAACTCTGAACTCTAGTCACGTTGGACTGTTTGCCATTCTCTAAACAGCCTTGTATTCTTTGTAGTGTTTGTCCCCTGCTCATAGGTTTCTTCTGTCTTGACTAGAGCTACCCAGATTGCCTTTGGTGTGTGAACACTTGTTACTGGTCTGTGATGAAACAGGTCACAGAAGTTGACAGTAATCATTTAGAAACTTATACAGCAATTTGACAAAGTAATTTTATGTTTGTTGAATCTAATATTAAATAATATGGGCTTGTATTTCGTATGTTATTTTTTATATCATTTTTTTCAGTAATTTATTTCTATTTTATTTTATAAAAGTATTAGTCTGTGAAAAGGAAAAGAGAGTTGAAGAACAAGGTAGTCTTTGTAAAGAGTTACTGGGAACAATCTACTGAGCTGCTATAGAAATAAGCTTCCTTAGGAGCCACTAAATTTGTTACTTGAACGTTACAGAAACACAAACGTGAAGGCATTATTTTCCCAATTAACAAAGTGTTTGAAGGACTGACCTTAAAAAAAAAAGGTTAAAAAAAGAAAAATTCGTCTGTGATCAGTTGAAAAAAAAACCTGGCCCCTCTCCATAGAAGGTTTGAGAAGCTCTGGTCAAGACCATCTTCCCATCTGCATCCTTAGAAGAGTTGCCAATTGAAACCATACTCATCCTTCTTGGTCCAGCTCAAACGACATTTCCTCTGTGAGTCTTTCCCTAACTGCCCAACCTAGAAGTTGCTCGCACATCTGTCTACATAACCATAGCGCTCTGTTAAAAACCATTCTGTGGCATCTACCATGTTGTGTCTTCTCTTACAACTAAACGTGTCTTCTTCACTAGAAGGTTAGCTATTGAAGGCAAGAACTCTTAGGCAAAATAGATATTCAGTAAATGTCCACTGGGTGAAACACAGTTACTGCAGATTAAACAAAGTGAATGGGGAAACGCTTTCCATTCTTTACATACAGCAAAGTAGGGGCTCAGAATAAAATTCCTTACCTGGCACCAACCTGCCTCCCAGCCTCAAAGCCTTTTGCATCTCACACTGAGTGGTATCCTGCCCTTGGCCGGACCTCAGCTCACACCTGAGATCACAGTGTCAGGCCTTCGTCTGTGCTGTGCCCTCTGCTGGGCATTGTTTTCACCCTTCTTTGTCTGGTTAATATTCGTGTGTCCTGCAAGACTCAGGTCATGGATTCTTTCCTTCAAAATCTATCCTAGAATCCCCTTCCTCTGGGCATCCACTGCATACCATTCATTCCTCTACCTAGACGCTTACATATTAAACAGAAATGATCTGTGCACGTGCCTGTCTTCCCCACCTCTTGAAGTTAATACCTCTGTGAGTACAGAGACAATATCTTATTAATCTTTGTGCCCTCAGTGCCAAGCACAGTGCACGTCACACATCAGTGTTCACAAACATCATTTATCTGAACACAAGCTCATTTTGAACCACTAAAGGAAAAAAAAAGGAACGTAATTGTTGGTTCATGGAGATATCACGCTAGGCAAAGCAATCAGAAAAAGGCTAGTTTAGTTTAGCCTGAGAATGAAATTACTGATTGTAGATTAGAAAAAACAATGGAGAGAAGATATGATTAAAATCAGTGGCTTTTTGTAGAAATGGATATTTTCTATTGTTAGGGAAAGCTGGAATCAGAGATTCAGATTCTGAACCGAGTATAACTGAAGTTATTATAGACCCTACTATTCTAATGAGAAAACTCTTGCTACTGATTCATAAAAGGTCCAATCACCGGGACTCTATGATATCCCATGAAGAATCCAGTCCAGAAGCAAAGGAAGGTCACTGATGACAGCTGTCTTAATTGAGAAGAGTGACCCGTGATGCAACAGAGGCACATGCGGAAGCAGCGCTGACACGGGCGGCAAGATGCTCCCTTTCCTCGGATCTCAGCCCAGGCTCTCAATGCATGGGCTTGAAGCTGTGCTTTCAAAGTCACTCCGAAGGATGATTTGCCAGTTCCTGGCCTGACTTCGTGCTGATCACTGAGGAAACACCCATTGTTACTGGGATTACACAATAACCTCAAGACAGCTGGATGTTATTAGTCAATCAGAACCACACAGGACTGGCAGGAGATGGCCAAAAGGTGACCAAATCCAGGCCTTCCTGTTTTTGTTGCAATCTAAGGATTCACATTCCACATGAGGTCCTGTCTATCCTTGGCCAGCGGCTGTTTGCAACTGGCACTATCTTTCCAAATTGAGGACTTCAGAAGCCCCACTTGAGAATAACACCCTGGATTTAAAAAAAAAAAAAAAAAAGAAGATTCGATAAGGGAAACACTTGAAAATACTTAAGAAGTCACAGCAGGGGGTCTGACTTTTCTTCCTTTGGCTGATCTTGTAAATAAAACATCATTTATATTAAAGGGTTGATGTGAAGATTAAATGCAATGATGTTTGTAAAAGTGACTATAGCCTGGTGCCCAGTGGATACTAAACCAAGACATTAACTAATACCAGATGAGGATCCTGTGTTGGCATTTGGATAACGATGCAAAATGTTTGAAGAGTATATGTGAAAGTTATACTTTTCACAGAGTTGTAGAGTTGGAAGAAGGTAACAGGCTTAAGAGAGATCATAGGAACGTGGGCTTTGGGCTCAGACACCTGCTTCGCTAGCCACAGGGACCCAGGACAAGCCTCCGTCATCTTCCTAATCTTCAGTTGCCTCACTAGAAAGTGGGAACAAAATATCTGTATTTCGTAAGATTGTTGAGAATTGAGATGATTTATGTGACTCAGTCTCTTTATCGATCGAATGTAGAAAATAATACTAACTGGTTATTGTAAGGACTAAATAGCACAATGAATGTAAAGTACTTGACTGGGGGCCTGCAGTCCAGGTTGATGACTATTAGCAAGTGCAATGAAGGAAATGATGAAGCTAATTCTTCTGTAGAGAATGCTATATGCTAGGCACTGTTTTAAGGGGTTTATGCGTATCATCTTCATCTTTTTTTTTAATCACAAATAAATTTAATTTTTCTTTTAAGGAAGAAGAAAACATAAAAGAAGGAAACTGGAGGGCACGGTGGGGGTCCCACAATGCTGTCTCTGCTCTGACTGCCCTTGAGCCTGTTATGGCACCATTGATATCTGCTCCTACAAGACAAATCATCCGGGGCTTCCCTGGTGGCGCAGTGGTTGAAAGTCCGCCTGCCGATGCAGGGGACGCGGGTTCGAGCCCCGCTGGGAAGATCCCACGTGGCGCGGAGTGGCTGGGCCCGTGAGCCATGGCCGCTGAGCCTGCATGTCTGGAGCCTGTGCTCCACAACGGGAGAGGCCGCAACATTGAGGGGCCCGCGTACCGCAAAAAAAAAAAAAAAAAGACAAATCATCCTAGTTAATCTTAATAACTGCCTTCTAACTGTTTTTCCCATTTTACAGAACCCAGGCTGTCTGGCTCCAGAGCTGGCATTATTAGCCACTAAGAATGATGATGACGATGATGTTGTTGGTGTTGATGATGATGGAAGAGATCTTGATGCTGCTGCTGCTAACGTAAGGCACCTAGTAGAATAGCTGGCACGTGGTAATTGCTCAATAAATGCTTGCTGTTATGAAAATGCTGGTGTTATCTGTAAAGATTTCTAGAGATGGAAGTTCCATATCCATTTTAGGTACTCATTTAAGGATTAAATTACTTCTATTCCTTTTCTTATATCTTAAAGCTCCTCCTTGCCATTATTTAAGCCTGTTTTCTCTTTTTCAGATTTCCAGGGGAGAAGAGAATGAAAACTTCCCTGAGACAATTATTTACTATATTTGAGGGTATTTAGAAAGTTATTAACCCCAATACGTTTACAGATTTTTTTTTTTTGGTTCCAAAAAAAAAAAAATCTTTTCCATCTATTTAGTCTTATCTGCTGCCTTTCTTTGAGTCCTTCACAATTTTCTTGCATTTCTCTCTTTGCAAGTTGGAAGCAAAACTAAACATGGTTTTCTGATACTGGTCTCATTGCTGTGGTGTTTCCCAGAAGAGTCATTCCTTAATGTTGACCCTAATCCTAACCCAGGCTTAACTGGTGTCCTATTTTAAGAAGTCCCAGCACTGGGCCTGACTTTTCTTCCTTCGACTGATCTTGTAAACATAGTATCATTTATCTTAAAGGGTTGATGTGAGGATTAAATGCATTGATGTTTGTAAAAGTAACTATAGCATGGTGCCCAATGAATATCAATCAAGGTATTAACTAATACCAGATGAGGATTTTGATTCCTTCAATTAAAAATGTATTCTTGTATCTCTTCCTAGTACTGTGAATCCTCCAATGGCCTGTTTGTCCACCGGGTCAAACCCAATGTTGTGTGCAAGTTCGCATGGCATCCAGGGCCAGATCACCATCTGGTCCTTACAACTGTCCCTTGCCATTTGTCCCCCACCACATACACAGTCTTCTCAGTCACACTGCATAACGTGCTATTCTCTGAACTCATAACGTGCTATTCTCTGAACTCACTGTGCTCTCTCATGCCTCTGTGCACTTGTATGTGCCGTGTCCTGTGTCTGGAATGCCCTCACTCCTCAACCACCTGGAAAATTCCTCAGCATCTTTTAAGAGTGAACTCAAGCATTGCATCCTCGGTGAAGGCTTTTCTCATTCATCCCATAGAATCATGCACATACTTCTCTACAGACCTTAGGAAACTGCTTGTCTTCTTTAAGTTCCTTCTTTGAGAGCAGGGACTGCATTTTCTTTTTCTTTTCTTTTTTTAATAAATTTATTTATTTATGGCTGCATTGGGTCTTTGTTGATGCGTGCGGGCTCTCTCTGGTTGCGCGAGCGGGGGCTACTCTTCGTTGCGGTGCGCGGGCTTCTCATTGCGGTGGCTTCTCTTGTTGCGGAGCACAGGCTCTAGGCGCCTGGGCTTCAGTAGTTGTGGTGCACGGGCTTAGTTGCTCTGCAGCATGTGGGAATTTTCCCGGACCAGGGCTCGAACCCGTGTCCCCTGCATTGGCAGGCAGATTCTTAACCACAGCGTCACCAGGGGAGCCCTGCATTTTATTTTTCTATCCCATCAAGAACTTAAGAAATGAACTAATGATGAGACTATACTCACTCTTCAGTCTTAGTACCAGCGCCGTACCTCCCATAACCCTCATCTCCTGTGAGCCACTCATTTTGGGTCTTATTTGCCTACTGTCTTGCCCTGGAGCTCAGAGCTCACCCAGAAGTTGCCCTCAGTGTTCAGGGAAATGAGTACTTTTTAAGTGTGTGACTATGGAAGAAAATCCAATCATTCAATGTTATGTTGTTCACATAATTTATACAAAATCTTATGCTGTTTTATCTTAAATAACTGTATGTGGATTTTTTTTTAAAGCAAACGACTTAAGTCTTACACTCCCTAGATTTTGAAATTAGGCATCTAATTAATCATTATAAAGACCTTTCTCCTTCCTTACCCTTTGGAAGTGATGTAACTTTTCCTAATCTCCTGATGTAGTTTAGATCTATTTAGAAATGAGGCTTTCTCAGAGTTTGAGGTTGAAATGGTAGATTAAAAGTGCATAATGAAAACTTCTTACCTCCAATAACTAGCAAATAATAATAAAACTTCCCCCCAAAAGAACCAGAGAGGGAAAGGGCATAACTGAAGGCCATGAACTTCAAAGGAAAGGACAGAAGATTCCAGAGTAGAACGGAGAAGCACACCACAGCCTGGCTCCTAACCCTGCCCCTTCTCCCCTGAAATGTGGCTTCTCTCTCTCTTCAGGCAAAACAGTCTTACATAGTTTGTGATTTTTCAGAATACTTAGCCCTTCCTTAATTATCTGTGCAAATTGGTCAGAACACAATCTTACGTGTAAAATCCCCAAATAACAAATCTTTGCTTAAGAAATATTGAAGCATCTTATGCTTCTAATGGATTCGAAAACAGTTTGTTCACTTAAAATTTATCCTCTGAAATCTTATTAATAATGCTAAATGTCTTACTAGTCTCTGTTATCACAGATAATACAGACATGCTTTTTACAGACTCTGTCATGAGGTGTTTATCTTATAAATCAAATGCAAAAACAACTTAATATTAAAAAAAAAAGAAATACTGAAGCATCTTAATATTTTTAGGGGCAATAGCAACATGAACTAGCTCTGAGATGACTAGCCTATGAAACTGCAAAGAGGCTGGCAATGTGGGGACCAGGGGAGGAGGGGTCAGGGTGCATAGGGGATGCACAGCTTGGATGATCCAAAATGTTCCTGTCATTGCCTGGGAGAGTCATTCACAACAAAATGATGTGTAGGGAGAGAATTCTATCTGTGGATTTCTAGTAGAGATGGGACGCTCATAGATCTAGATGAGGAGAATCAGGAAGTCTGATGCCTTTTAGAGTCACTGGTTAAATTACTGCTTCCTGGACAGGAGGAAAGGTGAGGTCAAATATTTTTACCTGACAAATTGAACTAAGAAAGCCATAGAGTGACCCACAGTTTTATGCAAACATTTTGGCATTGACTAATATTTTTGGACTGGCTGATTAGGGTTCAGATAACTTTCTCCAATAGCTTTGGGGTGGGTCTAGTTTGGGGCCCAGATTATTTTCTTGGCCCATACATGTTGATTACCTGTAAATTATCCAGGATAATTCGGAGGGAGTGCACCTGCCGTCGAACAGCCCCTGAAAACCTTTCATAGGTTGCAGCATCATATTCACTCATTTGGATCTCCTTTAACCTAAAATCAGAGGGCAAAAAAGACAACAGCTGAAAGCCTGTACCTGTGCCTCTTTTACTTCCATTCATCTACTGCTAAGAACTGTAGCAAACTCCTCGGTAACTCAGGAGGCCTTTGAGGAAAAAAAGCAAGAAGTGATGTCTCTAGCTCATGTTTCAAAAGAGAGGAATGTGTGTGCAGTGATGCCCTAGGAAATGGTTAAGTCGCCCTGCAGAGGAAAAAGCAGGCCTGATTTGTAGTGTTTGTTGATGTCTGTGGTGGTTGATGTTAAGCTATCAATAGTGAGGCCCCTGAGCACTGAGTTAGGAAGAAATGTGCAGTTGGCTCATATGAGCCAGTATGACTCAGCTCTGTAGCACACTGCTGCTGTTATCCCAAACACGTGTCGTGATGCTGGCAGATGGTCAGTTCGTGTGGCAGATTCCTAGAGAGATCCCATGGGTTGCTTTTTAAGACCAAGGACATATATTTGGTTGATCATGATAACAGTTCAGGCCCAGAGAATGTAAATAAATGTGTTGCTATGTAAAATATAGGAGTTTTCTGAAATTGACTGTGTACTTTTAAGAGGATAATTGTGTTTTAATGTTATTGTGGCATTGAAATTCTGTCCTCCCAGGACAGTGCTCCTTTTTACCATTTTTCATTCTTTGCTTCTGCTGCAGCCCTGCCAGCCCACTTGCAGTTTCCTCAACCCACTGTGTGCCCTTGTCCCTGAGCCCCTGCATGGGCTTCTCTCCCACCCAGAGTGCCTTTCCCTGCTTCTTTGCCTACTAACTTCCATGAACTCTTCAAGGCTCATATCAATGGTCACCTCCTCCAGGAAGCCTGCTCTGATCTTCAGATTTGTCTTCTGTGCTCTCGAATCACTTCATGCTTTTCTCTGTCAGAGCATTGCTACCTACGCTATAGTTGTCTGCTTCCTGTCTCCCCAACTGAACTCTTTGCTCCTTTAGTCTTTCTCATCTTTATCTGCACGGTGCCTACCATGATCCCTAGCATAACAGATGCTCAAAATAAATTGATATGAGTGACTGAAATACAAATAAGACTCAATTATTTAAAACGCAGCATCTTAAACTAATTATAAGTAGAAGGTTTTACAGTGTTCTATCCATAATACACATTTCTACAAATTTCTATAAATGTAAAGGGTACTAATACTAGGACAGGGAATGATGAATGCATATCTCAAAAGTCTAACCACAGCACAGTATTCTAAGCTGCTCTCTCTGTATGTGTATGTGTGTGTGTGTGTGTGTGTGTGTGTGTGTGTGTGTGTGTGCGCGCGCATGTACACGATGTTGGAGATATGGTTCCTAGGTGCAGAGCTGAAACTCTTATCAGGAGTATAGTTTTATTGCCTTGGGCTGGAACAGAACCCCCAAATGCTCAATGAGGATGAATGGTCTCTATTCCTCCCTGTCTGGCCAAGCGCTGGGAAGAATCCATCCATCACAGGGCAGAGCACTAAAGGCTTATTAGAATCACATAATGTTAGGCTTAGACCATGAGGGCAGATATGCAATTCCCGCCCTACCACCTGGCTGGGTTAGCTAATGCCACCTCAGGTGTCAAGACCCAGCTCAAAGTTTACATCCTATGAAGTCTGGCTCAATCCCTTCATGATCATTCTCTTTCACATATCTTCCACAGTTATCTGCTATGGAACCTATAAACTTCATTGCTTTTAATACATATGCCTATTCTGCCCTATCATAGTGTTTTTCAAACTTTATTTTCCACAGTAGGAAATAAGCTTTATATTGCGATCCAGTAAACGAAAATGCATGTACACGCACGTGTGTGTACACCTGAGCCAAAAATGTAATGAAAAATACCTTTACTACACGTGACGTACTCTCATTTTTTCTCTTCTAATCCTCTGGGGTAAGGAACATGTCTTATTTTTTCTTAGAATCTCCAGTACCAGCACGAACCCTGGCACCCAGTGGCATTCAATAAATGCTGTTGGATAGCACTTTTGAAAACACTGGCTATCAAAAGGTAAATACCTGAAAGGTAAATAATATCTGCATGGTTGTTTCCTGAGGTGACATGCCAAGGTGTCCTTCTAAGTCTAATTTACTCTCTGCTCTGAAGGACGAAAAGGAATATGTGTATAGGACTTGACCTCCTAACAATGCCTCTTATGTTTAGTTTTGGCAATCTCTTAAACCTCTCTATAAATTTTCATTAGATTAAGGTATGTCTCAAGTATCAAGCCTGACAGAAGCTGGGCACAATGACACTGCAGGACATGCTACCAACCCCATCATACCTGGGAGGCTAATGTGCTCTCTCTCCCAAAGAAGGGAGATTAGTACTTTTCCAAAGAAGGGAGATTAGAAAAAAAATGTAGGCATAGCTTGTGCTTAGCAGGGGAAACACACACACACACACGCGCGCACGCGCGTGCGCACACTCACACACACACACATACACACACACACACATCAAGGAAGGAGCCAGGCAGTTAGTAAGTCACCTCCGGCAGACTGGTCATTGTAGAGAGATCAGAATTAACTCCAGTTATAGGGATACCTCTGGCACGACTGTGTTGCACCCAAAACACACCACATGCTGCTCTAATTAAGAAGAGATCTGGAAATCATATTCCAAGCTGTGTCAGCTTTCACAAAAATCACCTACAAGGTGTTCAAAGCTGATAACATTCTGAGAGATGAAGACCGAAGCAGGGAGCAGTGAAAGAAAATAGGACATTTTAGCCTCTGTTTGAGACAAGACTCCCAGTGCAAATACTCTCAAACCCACAGAGCTAGCTGAAAATAGGTCTTTCTGCTGCTTTAACCCTGATCAAAACTTCAGGGCACAGCTGCTTCACATCCTAGTAATCTATGCGGACTGACTGCATTCTGTTGGCACAGTATATTCTTAAAGGGTATATTTATTGTTACGTAAGAGTCTGGGAATTTTAGTTCTCATTTTACTTTTTCGTATAGGTCATTTTTGGATCAATTATGAGGAAAACAAACACAAGCTGAAATCTAGTGTGTAGGGCTGATTAGTTTTGCAAATGGTAGTGGGTACAGTTTCCACAGTTGGTGTCCACCTTAAATGCTTTTCCAAGCATGTAAAAGTACCTCGCCATCTATTTCATTCTTGTTTTATTGATTTACTATCTCTGTTCTGCTTTATACATGTCTTACCCTTGTCCACCTGCTACTCTTCCTGAGTTAAGCAATTCTTGATATGTAGGAACCACTATCTAGCTGAAATCCGGATACAAATGAACGCTAAGTAAATATTATGTTGACAATATCAAGAACCCATCAGTAGAATTAGGCTCTTTGAGGCAATATGGTAGACCTCTAGGCTGATGGATAGGCCTGGCTGTCAGTCTGGTTTTAGCCAGTCTTTGAATTAAGTGTGAAAGGGTGATACCATTACTTGTATGCACGTCTGTATTATTCATTCCACAAATACGTATGTGCTTGCCAGGTACCAGGTTCTGGGCGTAGGTACTGGGGATATACTAGAGGGCAAAATATCCTGCCCTCAACGAACTTGAAGTCAGTGGAGAAGAAATAAGCTATTCACACAAATAATAACACTATGGGAAAAAGTGATAAGAGCCATGGAGAAAAGGTACAGGGTGCTACAAAAGCACAAATGCAGGGACTTGACCTCATTCTGCATATACCTAAAACTGCAAAATAGCTTGAAAACTAAAGCATCCAAAACTATTGGATGACAGTGAAGAATGACTACTGTTTAAAGACCTGATAATAGTTTTGTCTTTTTATTTTTTTTAAGTAAAATATTTCAGAGACACACTCTGAAATATTTACGATGAAAAGGTAGAAAATCTTGAATTAGCTTCAAGGACTCGGAATGGAATCAGATTTTTCTTCCTGAGGTTGAGGGAACAGGTCCACAGGGTTCATTATACATTACTCTCTACTTTTGTTTATGTTTAAAAAGTTTCATAATAAAAAGTTTAAGAAAACTCTTTAGCAGGTACTAAATTGAATACCCATCAAATAGGACTATTACTGCACGAAAGTAGAAAGCAACATTTTTCTGTCTTTCTCAGGGTCTCCATGTGCTTTTATTTCATCTTCTCCTTTCTCATCCCCTTGTCCATCTCCTCTGTATTTCAACCACCTTCCAGTATTCTTTCACGCGGACTTAGATTCTTCTCTGCAGCGCTTAGTAGAGGTGTCTGGTTTTCTCATTCCCTTCTCCACTTTTTCTCTTTCCTCCCTTATAGCCACTAAATTTAGTTGCCTTATTATTACAGATGCTCCTTACTTTCTTTCCCCTGTGGCGCGATGGTCCTTAATAGAACCAGATTCCTCACCCTTACCATGGAAATCAGAGAAGGGCTCGTGTACTTCTACCCAATCACTACTTACAGGTCCTTTTCTCTCCCTGTGAACTCCTCTATCCATTTGTCTGCTTACACAAAAATTGAGACAGGACTTGTGAGGTTTTCAGCGTGGAAACAATAGGAACTCATCATTTGGGGAGGAGATGATGATGTGTATCTAATTATTTGGTTCTTTTCCTAAATAAATATTTATTGTTTATATGAAACGTAGAGCCATATTTTAATTCTGACAAGACTTTGTATTATAGGATCCCTCCCATCCTTTTTTTGAGAAGTTTAAACTGCTTTCATTCCTAACATAGTGATTTGTCTTCATAGCCTCTCTGAGAGGAAGGGAGAGGGGAGTCACCATCAGAAGAACAAATTGACGCCCAGTGACGATAAATTAATTGTTTGAGGTCTCCGGGGAAGCCAGCAGAAGGGCTGGGAGTGACACTCTCGTCTTATCTACCTGCTGAGTACGTGAGGGTCCTAAGCCTTGCAGGCTTTCCTGAGGGTGTGGCAGGAGGGACCTGCATTTTTGTGTCCCCATTGTTCTGGACTGTTTACTTGCAGGATGTGTAAGCACAGCACGTAAGGTAAAACCAGATGTCCTGAGTGGGAGGAATTTCGGAACTCACATACCCTGGAGTGTGCTTTTCCTGAACTGCACCCAGCTCCTTTCACTGAGCACAGCAGTATAAATCTGCCTCCCGGACCCCTGTCTATGCCCTCGCTCCTGAAGGAGATCTTGCTGCTCCTGGGGTATTTTTCACTTTTAGCTGATGAACACATGTGGATGTCTAGTGAAAGCATCATGCGGATTCTTCTCATTTTTTAGATGGTTCCAATCAAAGTGGCTCCGGATGGTTCCAGAAAATCTGAAAGCTACAGGCTGGTTGGCCTGGATTTCAAGCCCTCCACCCACCGACAGGGCCTCCACAGTCAGCCTCACTCCCCACTGCCCCCAGCTGGCCCCCTTTATTCTGCATAGGCGAGCTGGCTCTCTCTGCCATAGTCACTCTGCTCATCCTACCCTGGCGCCTCTGGTCCCTTAGTTTACCCTTCCTGGAATGTCCAAATACTGGCTGAGCTCAGGTCTTACCTCACATCAGCCCACGGACCTTACCCTTCTCTGCACTGCCGTACCACAGGACTTCAGCACTTACCCAGGGGGTGTGTGAGTGTGAGCGCGTGTGTGTACGCTAGTCCTGTCTCCACGTGAATCTACAAGATTCCTGAGGGCAGGAAGGGACCAGCATGCAGCATTATCTGAATTCCCTATGTGGCCTGGGAACAGATGTGGATGGAATGATTTGACCTTTAGTTTCTCCGAAGAGAAGTATCTTTGGTTTTACTTTCTAACGTGCTCAAGCCCTTCCTCTATACGACCATATGTAATTAATACATTTAAAAGGGCCTGAGTAGAAAGGGTGGGAGATTATGTTCACTCAGCTGTCTCCACTGGGAGGGGGGTGGCTATGGATTTCAGTTTGTGGGTCCAAGTTGCTGCATGAGGAATAGAATCACACGAATTTGGGGTCTACTTCAGGGTCGGTCCACTGACATTTCACCACGGTGGCCGACACTGCTCCGGATGCAGTGGGGTCCACTCACCTCTGTTGAAACGCTCTCTGGCCCATCTCTCTCGCAGCTCTCTTCACTTCCTCAGGAACTGCATCTTTCTCAGCCTTAGAGACCTGGTACACTGCATGGCCTGCATCCAGCCGGTAAGGACCTCCTTTGCCGCCCAGACCTGCAGTGTCTCTTCCCCCTGGGAGGAAACCAGAAAGTCCAGGTGATTAGTCTGATCCAGATCACAAAACAGAAGTCAGATCATGGCTTTAAGGCAGTCCTGTGCAGTATATTAATTGTAGTTAACTAGTAATTAAACATTCAAATGACTTTCTTCCGGAAACACAGGGCATCCCCCTATCAAGGATGCTTTCTTCTTCTCCATCCAGCCAATCCCACACAGATTTCAGGGCTCAGTCCAAATTCCATGACCCCTCACCTGATGACTCTACCTCACAGGGATCAATACTCCTATGCACTATTTGTTATTCTTTAAAATTTATTTTTCTTTTCTTGTCACCTATAGTGTGAATGGGATTATATTTTACATATCTTTGTAGCTCTGTACCTATAAGAGGCTTGAACATCATAAATACTTAGTATACATTTGTTAATTCGGTGAACGACACTCCTCTTCCCTCACATGTAACCTCATTTTTCCTTAAAATAAAAGAAAGATGACCAGGCTATCGATCCTGTTTCCTCTGTTTTGCAAATGATAAAAATAATGCACAGAGAGGTTAAGTCACCTACTCATGACCTCGTATCAGTGGATGAGCCAAGATTAGAAGCCAATTATTATACTAACTTTGACTTTTAGCTTAGAATAATAGACAACAGATAAACACTGCCAGCTTCAGGACAGTTTTTAAATATAAACCCAAGCTTACATGCTTGAAAATGAGCATTATGTAATATTGTATAACTTTTAATTAAAATTAAATGCCTAGAAGATTAGGTAGGTAATATTATAAGAAGTGGTGAGAATTTGGCTAACTAGAGAAGACTTGCCTTGTCTAAATACATTCAAATTCATATTATTTTAAAACACTGCATTGACCCCCAAAATACATATATTGGCTAGGTTGGCTACATATTTGGCCCCTGGGCTACCCAGTTTATTACCCCTGCTTTATAATGATTAAAATACTAGTAATCAGTTTCTTTTGTTCATTCACAAATAACTTGGGAACTTAGAAGAGAATCCAATATTGGAGGGGCAGCATAATATTGAATATTATATCATAGTATAGTATAGTATAGTATACTAGTATTATATAGTACAGTATTCTATTATATAGTACAGTATTCTATTATATAGTACTAGTATTATATAGTACAGTATTCTATAGTATTCTATAGTATAGTATAGTATACTAGTATTATATAGTACAGTACTCTATTCTATAGTTAAGTCGGACTGCCTGAGTTTGAATCCTGGTTCCAATGCACTAGTCATGGGTCCTTGACAGAAGTTCCTTAACTTCTCTGTAGCTCAGTCTCATCACCTGTAAAATGGGGATACTAATATTATTTACTTCATGGGATTGTCATGAGGCTAAAATGCTCAGAACAGTATGTGGCACAAAATAAGAACTCTGTAAGTGACTGCTCTTACTATTATTTACACAACTACCAGTCACATAGAATGAGGTCATTTCTAAGTTTCATAAAGTGGAAATTTTGAAAGTTTTTAGGCGTTGGTTAAATTATGCTACATTTTTCTTTTCTCCCTTGAAGGCTTAAGTGGTGTAATAAGTTAAAAGCAAGAACTCGCATACTCTGCTTCCCTTATCAAAGTCCAGGTAGGTCATTTCCTTTTGGGAAATACCATGAGAACAGCCTATTAATTATAGTATATTTATCCTTTGATTCCAGCACATCTTATTTCATTTTTATTTAGAAATTGCTTGTGGAAAATTCCGTCTTGGATGTGTGTGATTCCTGGCTGTCACTTGTGGACGGCCTATAGGTGGAGGGGACTGGTAATTGGACGATGATGATGAGATACAGAGTCAGGTTTCTGGGACCTGACTCCCTTCCTCCTGGAGGTATGGGTGGGTCATGAATTAGAGCTTGAAAGTTCAAGGGCGCTGAGATGACATCGTTTTTGGTGAAATGAGGAAAGGACCCACAACCGTTTAGAGGCTGGTGTGAGTGATGGACAGCACGGGAAAGCACGGTCCCTTGGCAAAGTCATACGGGGTTGGAGAGGGCGTGAGGACAGAGTTCTTCACGTCCTCCACTTCCAAGAGCCTTTAATTTAAACTTCTTAAATGAAAATGCTTGCCAGAGAGTCCAGACTTCAAGGTATAATCTTGAAGCTAACCTTGAACATCCTAAATCTGTTAAGATAAGGGGGAGAGAGGCAATGGATGGCTTCTGATGACAAAGAAGGAATCAAATGAGTTGTTGGGTCAGAGCTCAGTTCAATATAGAGAATTCTGAGCGAAGAGAGTGACAAAGAGAAAAAAAAAATTGCAGCAAAAGAGCCTTGATAAATTGAAAAATAAAGGCTGGGGGAAGCAAAAGCAGGGTCTTCAGCCTGGACAGATACGTGAGCTAGTCAACACAAGCTGAATAACAAGCGAGAACGTCTGCTGCAGAAGAGCCTGCTGCTGGGAAACCTGCATCTGGTCAGCTCGTCCCACAATGCATTCCACATGGATTAAATCTTGCTGGCTTGACACTAACTTCCAGATCAAAGGACATTTCTCAAAATATCCCTTCTTTCAAGCTGATGCTTGATGAATAAACAGAGCAGGCAAGGAGTCCACAGGCCGATTTGATAGCACATTGTCCGAACACAGAAACCCATTTCCTCCCGAGGCTGTCAAGGCCAAGAGGCACAGACCAACCTCAGGGAAGGCGAAGAACAGAGCTCATGCCAGCACCGCTCATGGCCGTGATAAGATCAGACAGTGCGCACACAGTCTGGCCCTATTCCTGCGGCTCTGCAGATGTGTCTGCTCCAGCTGCCGCAGAGGAAAGAGGAAAGCAGCAGCTGTGGGAACAATGCTCTCTTTGGGCAGCCAAGAGGAAGGAGTGGACCCCAGGCATCGGTTCAGACCACAACCACCCCTCTTATCTCAAAACCCTGCATCCTCAACATGCTCACTTCTGAGATGTGGAGGACCAGGACCATTTCTTTTCAAAGTCAGCTGGTCAAGAAAGAATGTACTGTCGATTTCTGGCATGATTCCCAAGGGCATGGAATTTAAAAGAGGGGATTAACACTTTTAATGAATACATTCTTCATGCCAGGTCTCGAGCTCAGCGCCTTACAATCATAATCTCATTGAATCCTCGTCACAAGCTTGCGAGGCAGTTAATATTAATGCCCCTTTTATGGATGAGGCAAACCTGGGAGGACCAGAACGGTCTTAGGTCAGAGGGTATAGAGTCTGCGGGACTCCAAATGCCAGGGTTTTTCCGTGTCTTGATGTCACGCTGGGACAGAGGGCAAAGGCACACTCCAGCCGACTAACGGGGGAGACAGAGAAGGCAGGCCGATTCCTGAGCCTTCTTGGGGCTGCTGTGATGTCCACACGGGCTTGCGAAGTCTCTGGAAGCCTGACCCAGGAGAATGCCGCGCTACGAACCTGTGCCGCCAGCCCAAGTATTGCCGCCCACATGCGGCATGTTGTCTGGGTCCTCCTTGCCGTGTTTGGGGGAACTCACGTCTTCACCGCTCTCTCTGTTGATTGTTATCTAAAAATGAAGAAGTAAGACATTATCATTCTCCGTGACCAACACCAGGAGCTGCAGGACAGAAAGAATTGTCTCCCCCTAAGTCCTTAAGGTATGGCGTAACCTCAGGCCACAGGACACAACAGATGCTGTTAGTGTCTGGCAAAAGTTTCACCGGATTTTACATCCATTTAGTTGGGAAGGAGACAAATTTAATTTTAAAAAATATTCTTTAAAGAAAAGGTGCTGGACTGGGTTACAGCTTCAGAATTCTTCTAGCGCAGAGTATGCCTTGAGCATTTACATAAAGGACAAGACCCACCGGAAGCAGGGGAAATGGATCTCTCCAGAGACTGACTGAGAGAGCTCTCAATGGTTTAAAAGGATCACTGCCCAGCTGGTCCAGCCGAGTCACAGCAGATATACATTTACCTATTTAATTTTCCAAGAAATCCCATTCCTCAGAGAAATGCCACTTTATATAAAATATGTGGAAAAGAAAAACAGAAAATGTATCTTTGTGTGCTTCAGTGATATATGTTATACACACAGACACTGAAAACTGCTTATTTCCTGGACCCACTCTGATTTTATTACGGTATTTATAGCTCTCCTAGTTCATCTCGATTTTGAAACTGGATTTACTATTCCTGCAAATCCAACAGAATACGCAGCACTAGCTTTCCTCTTAGAGAGCCTGTGGCTCATTCATTGGTCCTTAACTTAATTCGGCACAGATTCACCAAAAGGACTGATAACCACGCAGGAATTCCATCCTAGCAGTCAGCTCAGTAGATATTACTCCACAATGAAAAGAACTTGAAGCAGCCATATATCCATGTGCCCTATGAGCCTGCTCCGATTTTCAAGGCAGACCAGATCCAACATTTATTTATTTGTTCAAGTAACACTTAACGGGAAATGTATTGGCAAGACTTCATTTGAACCACCACGGGGCCAACGAAAGCCATGGAGGATTGGTCACTGCCCTCAAATTGCTTACAGTGGAACAGGAGAGCCTGCAAATAGACCTGTAGCATGATGCCAGGTCAGTCTTGAGAGCTGACCCAATCCTTGTTAGTAACTGGACTTTTCATTCTGGAGGTTAGAATTAACGAAGATAGGTAGATAATTTAAGGCCTTTGCAAATAAAATGGCTATTAAGAACGAATTCAACTTAACTTCCATGGTCTTATGTCCGGACTAGTTCATTTCAAATGTTATGACATCATAAAGAGATTTTAATTAACCAGATCTTTCTACCCTTAGCTTTGGCATCATTAACAGAGTTTTTGCCATAACTTCAGCATACTTTAAAATTTTGCAGCCAGGACATGACAATTGATATGAATTCCACACATATAATCATGCTCGAAAAAATGGGTGAAAATAATTTTTTTCTTCTTTTTAAAAATTAAACTATGCAGCA